>NC_142086.1:19326880-19477832 GCF_054644295.1 Miniopterus natalensis | reverse complement strand
TAATTCTTCTTTTTCTCTCTACTCCCTCAGCAACTCTGTTTCTTGCTTTGTTGGTTTTCTTTGGTTTTGTCTTACCTTGTTTTTTCTCTATAGCTTCTCCCTAGCCTCTGATGACATTAGTCCAGAATGAGCTCATTCTAGGTTGTCGGATGTTTACTGCAATGATACGGCTGTGACAGAGAATGAAGCTACTGAAGTCAAGTGGATGTGGCTTCCTCTAACCCCTATACAGGCAAAAGTTCTGGGACAAGTTGATTAAGGTTTTGGGGTACTCCTTTATGAGCAGAGAAGATAAATGGCAGGCTCTGGTTTAAAGGCAGTAAGCCTGGTTCCAATACTCTGAACAGCTAGAGACAGTTTTATTCCAAAGGAAGTAAAACTCCGAACTGCTTGTATGCGAGCCTAAGTTCTGGCAGTCCTGTGGCCGCGGGTCCAGCTACTGCTTTCATCTCAATTCTGAATCTCGGAAGCAATCTCTCTCTCTCTCTCTCTCTTCTAGTTTCACTGCAGTATCCACAAGCCTACACAGCGTATTTATCAAGCATCATTTACCCTCGCAGACCTCTGCTAGGCAGTGACCCCGAGAGGGAAACAATGTTACTGATCCTTCCACGGAAAATTATAGGCTCTGGAATGCTCATGTTGTTTAAATGAAAAACATAAGTATCTCAAGTCTACTAAAGGAACATTATTTTTAGTCATTAATTAAAAAGCTAACATTAGTTTCTCCTTTAGTGTAAAATGTCAAGTGTTTTTGCCCTGGATGGGTGGCTTGTCTGGAGCTTCGTCCTATACACCAAAAGGTTACAATTTGATTCCCAGCCAGGGCACATTCCAGTATGGGAGGCAACCAATTTATCTCTCTCCCTCCCTCCCTCCCTCCCTCCCTCCCTCCCTCCCTCCCTCCCTCCCTCCCTCCCTCCCTCCCTCCCTCCCTCCCTCCCTTCCTCACTCTCTAAAACATCAATAGAAATAAACAAAAACATCCTTGCTCAGCAAGCGTGGCTCAGCTGTTGAGCATCGACCTAGGATCCAGGAGATCGCAGCTGGGTTACTGGTCAGGGCACTGGCCCGGATTTCAGACTCAATCCCCAGGGGAAGCGCAGGAGGCAGCTGACCAATGACTCTCATCATTGATGTTTCTCTCTCTCCCTCTCCCTTCCTCTCTCTGAAATAAAGAAAAACATTTAAAACAACAACAAAACATCTTGGCCAGAGTAGATCAGTTGGTTGAGTGTCGTCCTGGGCACCCCACGGTTGCCAGCTCCATTCCCAGTCAGGGCACATGCCTGATTTGCAGGTTCAGTCCCCTTGGGGCACATGTAGAAGGCAGCCAATCGATGTTTCTCTCTTTCTCTCCCTTCCTCTCTCTAAGCACATCCTTGGGTTATGATTCAAAAAAAAGAAAGTCAAGTATTTTCTATTGTTGATACTACCTTTGGATACCTCAAACATGAATAGAGCTTCAATTATTTCTAAAATAGAATTTGACTTAGAATTGATAGTGTAGAAAATGAAGATTACTAATTTAATTTTTAGTATTAATTGGCAGATTGCTCCAAGAAATAATAAATAATGATAGCAGCTCAGCTTCCCTAAATATTATCAATAGATCTAATATTACCACTTTAAAGTGGACTGGGTTATAAAAATATTTGGGTGGAAAGATATTTAATAACAAGTAATATAAACTTTGAACTATGGTTATTACATGTTATCATTGTATTTTTAAAGTAATAATCTAAAAAAATTAGCCTAGTGTTTATTAATTATGTTGAAGGAAGTTTCCAATTTTTCTACTCATTAAGTTGCTATAGCATAGGCTCTGATCTGAGCTAATACAGTCATTATCTATTTAGGGATTCTAAGTATAGCGTGCGCATCCTTTCCTTCCTAGATCATTTGCCGTTTCAAGAGGGGCCTTATTTCATTCTTTATTTTCTAGGACTTCATTATCTATGTTAAGTCTGACATTTTCCAGATTGAAGATGCTAACTTGGTCTTTTTTGACCATCTGTGATAATTCTTGTGCTAAAACCATCACTTATCACTTTGCCCTAATTAAATTCAACTCTATGTATCATTCAATGCCCTAATAACTCCTCCTCTGCAATCTTGCCTCCCTCCTTGACAAAACCAAGTTGTATCTATGCTGAAAGTGACTAGCTCCAAGTCTCCAAGATAGATGAACGCCTGCTCTAAAGGGGGAGCTACTTCGAAAAGGGACTTTTTACTTATCACTTTTTACCATTTTTAAAACAAATTTATATAGAGAAGTAAAATAATAGTTACGAGAATAATATTTTTGCATATCTTTAAGTAATTTTGGTGTTTTTTTTTATATATATTGTTTTTTTTAAGTTTCTTTATCTTTATTGTTGAAAATATTACAGATGCCCCCTTTTTATCCCCAATGATCCCCTCCACCCCGCATCTACCCCACCCCCAGGCTTTCCCCAGACCAACATCTGTGTCCATGAGTTATGTTTATAAACGTATAAGTTCTTTGATTAATCTCTCCCCACCCACACCTCCCTCTCCACCTTCCCTCTGAGACCCCTCAGTCTGTTCCATGCTTCTATGTCTCTGGATCTATTTTGTTCATCAGTTTATTTTGCTTATTATATTCCACATATGAGTGAGATCATGTGGTACTTGTCTTTCTCTGACTGGCTTATTTCACTTAGCATAATACTTTCTAGTTCCCTCCACACTGTGCCAAAGGATAAAAGATCCTTCTTTTTCAAAGCTGCATAGTATTCCATGGTGTGAATGTCCCACAGCTTTTTCATCCACTCATCTACTGATGGGCACTTGGGCTGTTTCCCGATCTTAGCTATTGTGAATTGTGCTGCTATGAACATAGGGGTACATAACTTCTTTGCGACTGGCGTTTTGGGCTCCTTAGGGTATATTCCTAGAAGTGGGGTCACTGGGTTAAATGGCAGGTCAATTTTTAATCTTTTGAGGAAACTCCGTACTGCTGTGCACAGTGGCTGAACCAGTCTGCGTTCCCACCAGAAGTGTACTAGGGCTCCCCTTTCTTCCGCACCCTCGCCGGCACGGCTTTCCTTGATTTGTTGATGGAGCCATTCTGACAGATGTGAGGTGATACCTCATCATGGTTTAATTTGCATCTCTCTGATGATTAGTGACATTGAGCATTTTTTCACATATCTCTTGGCCATTTGTATGTCCTCTTTGGAGGAGTGTCTATTTAGGTGCTTTGCCCATTTTTTTCATTGGATTGTTTGTCTTCCTTTTGTTAAGTCGTATGAGTTCCTTATATATTTTGGATATTAACCCTTTATCAGATGTGTCATTGGCAAATATGTTCTCCCACACAGTGGGCTCCCTTTTCGTTTTGTTGATGGTTTCCTTTGCTGTGCAGAAGCTTTTTATTTTGATGCAGTCCCATTTGTTTATTTTCTCCTTAGTTTCTCTTGCCCTGGGAGATGTATCAGCAAACATTTTGAGAGATGTCTGAGATCTTGCTGCCTATGTTTTCCTATAAGATTTTTATGGTTTCATATCTTACATTTAAGTCTTTCATCCATTTTGAATTTACTTTTGTGTATGGTGTAAGTTGGTGGTCTAGTTTCATGTTTTTGCATGTACCTGTCCAATTTTCCCAGCACCATTTATTGATAAGATTGTTTTTACTCCACTGTACATTCTTGTCTCCTTTGTCAATATTAATTGAGCATTATGCCTTGGGTCAGTTTCTGGGTTCTCTTTGTTCCACTGACCTCTATGTCTGTTCTTGTGCCAGTACCAGGCTGTTTTGATTACAGTGGCTCTGTAGTATAGCTTGATATCTGGTACTGTGATCTCTCCAACTTCGTTCTTCTTTCTCAGGATTGCCATGGCTATTCAGGGTGTTTTTTGGTTCCATAAATTTTTGAAGTAATTTTTTCTAGATCTGTGAAATCTGCTGTTGGTATTTTAATAGGGATTGCATTGAATCTATAGATTGCTCTGGGTAGTATGGACATTTTACCATTTTCATCCATTATAAGAAGTTTTAATTTTGAAATTCCTCCTTTGCATTTCTAATGTAAATGTATAACTATGATCACTTTCAAGTTTGCCTCTGGCAGTTTGTTACTGGTGTCACCCTTAGTCGTTTTTCACGCATTTACTTTATTGAGTTTTTTTTGTATTTCAGCTATTTGACTCACACATCCAAAATACAGGTTGCCTGATTTAATTATATATAAATAATTTTTTTGTATTATTAGATTTTTGAGAAGTATAACTCACTTGTGCAGTGATTGTGTCTTTTTCATGCTTGCTAAAACTTCTAGACAGTTAACTCTGTAAATAAAAGGCAATACTATTCTTGCTGTACTACCTCTGATTCTCAGTCCTTAAAGCTTCTGGCTGAGCACATTGTTTCATACCGCCTGCCCTGGTGTGCAAAGATAATTCCCATACCACCATATCCTCCAGTAACCAACTCCACAGACTTTGTTTCTGGTCAAAGTGGCCTCCTTTAGGTTAAGCACTTTTTTTTTCAGAACCACTTTACTCTTGTTTGTATGTTATGCATTTTATTTTACTTTGAAAAAGCAAAATCATATTTATGTTTAATGTGGCCAGCACATATCCCCCACTTTTATTTATTTAATTAGCAGAATTTATTTTTGAGCAGTTTTAGGTTTACAAAGATATTGTATGGAGAGTACAGAGAGTTTCCATGTATCCTCTCTCCTGTCTCACTTTCTGTCTTCTTCTTTTTTTGTTTTTTAACATCTTATATTAGTGCAAAACATTTATTACAATTGATGAGCCAACAGTGATACATTATTATAATACGTCCATAGGCTACTCTGTGTTGTGTATTCTGTTGGTTTTGGCAAATGTGGAATGGCATGTGTCCACTGTTACAGTATAATAGAGAATGGTTTCATTACCTCAAAACCCCTTGTATTTTACCCATCCATCCTTTCTTTTCCCCCAGGAACCTTGAGAACTACAGATCTTTTGTTTCCATAATTTTGCCTTCTCAAGAGTGGCATATAGTAGGAATCATATAGTCTGCAGCCTTTTCAGATCGGCTTCATTCACTTAGCAATACGCATATAAGGTTCTTCCATACGGTTTCACAGCTTTATAACTTATTTTCTGAATACTGAATGATGGACTACAGTTTGTTTAATCCATTTCCCCACTGAAGACCTCTCGGCTGTTTCCAGGTTTTGGCAATTATGAATAAAGCTGCTTTAAACATGCATGTGCAGATTTTTATGTGGACATAACATTTTCAACTTTGGGTGAATACCAAGTGGCATGATTGCCGGATCACATGGTAAGAATGCATTTAGTTTTGTAAAAAACTGACAGACATTTTCCAGAGTGGCTGTACCATAGCTTGTTCCCACCAGCAATAAGTGAGAGTTCCTGTTGCTCCTCATTCTTGCTAGCATTGGTGGTGTCTGGGTTACAGATATTGGCCTAATAGGTGTGTAGGGGCATCCCATTGTTGTCTTAATTTACATTGTCCTGATGACATATGTGTTGAAGATCTTTTTGTATGCCTATTTGCCATCTGCCTGTTTTCTTTGATGAAGTATCTGTTAAGGTCTTTGGCCCATTTTTTACCAGGTTGTTTCTTACTGTTGAGTTTTAAGAGTTCTCTGCATTGTTTGGATAACAATTCTTTATCAGCTGTGTCTTTTGGAAATGTTTTCTCCTGGTCTGCAGCTTGTCTTCTTGTTCTCTTGACATTGTCTCTCATAGAGCAGAAGTTTTTAATTTTAATGAAGTCCAGCTTATCAATTGCTCCTTTTGCGGATTGTACCCTCAACATATCTAAAAAGTGATTACCTTACCCAAGGTCATCTAGGTTTTCTCCTATGTTATTTTCTAGGAGTTTCATAGTTTTGCATTCTGTATTTAGGTTTGTGATACATTTTGAGTTAATTATTGTGGAGGGTGTACAATCTTTTTCCATATTTATTTATTTTTGTTATTTGAATATTCAGTTGTTCTAGCATGATTTATTGAAAAAGCTATCTTTGCTCCATTGTATTGCCTTTGTATTTTTGTCAAAATCAGTTGACTGTGTGGGAAACTATTTCTGGGCCCTTTATTCTGTTCCACTGATCTATTTGTCTATTTATTTATTTTGCCAATACCACAGTTTTAATTACTTTAGCTTTATAGTAAGCCTTTAAATCAGGTAGTGTCAGTCCTCCAATCTTGTTTTCCTCTTCAATATTTTTGCTTGTTTTTCAGGGTCTTTGCCTCTCCATATAATCTTTAAAATCAGTTTCTCGATATCCACAAAATAAGTTGCTGAGATTTTGTTTGAGATAGTATTGAATTTATAGGTCAAGTTAGGAGCAACTGATGTACAAACTTTAATGAGCTTTCCTATCCATGAACATGGACTATCTCTCCATTGATTTGGTTCCTTGATTTTATTCTTCAGAATTTTGTAGTTTTCCTTATATGGATCTTTTGCACATTTTGTTAGATTTATAACTAAGTATTTCCTTTTTGGGGGGTCCTAATACAAATGGTAATGAGTTTAAAACATCAAATTCCACTTCTTCAATTCATTGCTCTTACATTGGAAAGCAATTGACTTGTATATTAACCTTGTTAGTAATCTTGTTATAATTTCTTATTGTTACTGGTGAGATGACAAGGCCTAGGTTCTTGTCTTCTTGAAGGAAAGATTTTAATCAAGAGACAAAGTGCAGTAAAGTAAGTAAGAATTTATTGACCACAGCAAAAATATACTTAGGACAGTGAAACAAGGAAGGGCCTAGAAGAAGCAACAAGAGAGCCTAGGCTGGGCTGCTTTGACTCACTTTTCTCTGAGAAGTCAGAGAAAAGGGGGCCTTGGAGACAGGTTCAGGGGATTAGCCCTGGATGAGCTGCTGCTGCCCATTGACCCCCTGGGTGCAAGTCTCATGGGGTCCCTTAGAGTGAAGAAGGGGAAAGGGAATGGCACTGGTGTGCTCCTCTGAGGGAGAGCACACCCTGGGTCCTTAATCCAGACCGTATTTATCTCTCTTTTGCTGGTGGAAATCTAAACAGAGGTCTCAGGGGTGGGTCCCAGGAGAATATTCATCAGCTTTCCAGGTGTGCCTTTTTCAGGGTCCTGGTCTTCACTGATTGGTTGGTGCCAGATCAGGGGGTCATTAGTCAATGCAGCTAATCCTGAGGCAGCCAAGGCATCAATTGCCTGGTTTTGCTGCTTTTCTGGAGCTGAAATGCAACTGAAACCTAGATGTTATCTTTAGGGAGGAAAAGGTCAGGGAGGTCTAAGCCGCATGATTATTGATGCAAAAAGTCAGGCGGTTCAGATCACATGACCAGTGATATGCTAGGGGAGGATAGGTTGCCTTGGGGGTGAGGTTCTTGTTTTCCCAGTTTTGTCCTTTGCTAGGCATGCCAGACTTTCTGCCCTGGTGAGTTTCTGTACCTGGCCCATCATCCTTACTCTGTTCATGTCCTTCTAATTGCCTATAATATTATTAGCTCCAGGAGGGTTTTTTGTTATTATTTGTTTTGTTTTTGTCAATTCTTTCAGATATTTATATAGACAATCATGTCATTTATGAAGAAAGGTCTGAGGTTGTTCTAAAATATCTTCTGGAAATTTTATAATTTTTTAATTTATACTTAGGTTGTTGATACATTTTGAGTTGTAATTTGTAAAATCTATAAATTATGTGTTTAAATACATTTTTAAAATATGGGTGTCTAAATATCCAAGTTCCATTTGTTGAAATAACTGTCATCTATTGAACCATGCTATCTTGATTACCATAGTTTTGTACTAATTCTTAAAGTCTAATAGCATCAATCTTCCCACTTTGTTCTTTCCTCTCAATATTTGACTATTCTGGGTGTTTTGCCATTCATATAATCTTTACAGTCAGTTTGTTAAAATCTACAAAATAACTTGCTAAAATCTTTTTTGGAATTGTGTAGAATCTATAGATCAAGCTTGAAAGAGTGGTCATTTTACCAATAATGAGTATTTCAATCCATAAACATGATATATAATCATTTGTTTGATTCCTTTCATTAGAGTTTTGTACGTTGCTGGTATGTAATAAAGCAATTGACCTTTGTATATTACCTTGTATCCTACCTTCTATAATCATTTATTATTTACAAGATTTTTTTTTCATTTTTTTGAAATTTTCCAGGTGACTTTGTATCATCTGCAAAGATAGCTTTGTTTCTTTTTTACCCTGTCTATATACCTTTATTTAATTTTACTTGTCTTATTGCTCTAGGCAAAACTTCCAGTATCATGTTGATTAAAAGTGGTAAGATGTGACATCATTTCCTTGTTCTCAATCATATGGGGAAAAACATTCAGTTTTTAACCATAAAAGAGAATGTTAGCTATAGATTTTATTTTTATGAGGTTAAAAAAGTTTCTATTTCTAATTCTCTGAGAGATGTTATCAAGTATGGGTGTTAAATTGTGTGAATTTTTTTCCTGCACTAATTGACATAATCACTTGAGTTTTATAATGAGATATGTGGATTAATTGCAATGATTTTTGAATGTTGAACCAGTCTTGCATATCTGGAATAAGCTCACTTGATTGTTGTGTTAACTTTGTATATATTGTTGGATTTAATTTCATAATAACTTGAGGAGGATTTAACAAGTATGTTCATGAGTTGTACTGATCTTACTAGTAATGTCTTTATCTGATTTTAGTATTAGGATAATGCTGGCTTCACAGAATAAGTGAGGAAATATGCCTTCTATATCTACATTCTTGAAGAGATTCTAGAGATTTGGTATCATTAACTCCTTAGATGTTTGATATAATTTATTAGTGAAACTATTTTATTAGAAAATTCATTGGAATTTTATTAATTATCAGTTTAATACTTTTAATATATACAGGCTTATTCAGATTATTTATATCTCTGGTGTATTTTGGTAGTTAGGATCTTTTAATATATTGGTTTATTTCATCAAAGTTATCAAGTTTATGAGCATATGGTTATTTATAATATTCTAAATTGTCATTTTAAATCCGTAGGACCAGTATTGGTGATCCCTATTTCATTTTTGATATTAGTAATTTGTGTTTTCTCTCTGATATTTTGTTACTGTGGCTTGGAGCTTATCAATTTTATTGATATTTTGTAAAAATCAACTGTTGGTTTTATTGATTTTCTCTACTATTTTCCTGTTTTCAATTTTATTGAGCCTTTGCTCTTATTTTTATTATTTCTTTTTCTCTTCTTGCTTGGGAATTAAATTATTTTTATTTCTAGTTTCCTAAGGTATTAATTTTAGAGATCTTCTCTTCTAGCATATGCATTTATATGCATTTAATGTTATACATTTTACTCTAAGAACTGTTTTCATTGTATCCAACAACTTTTGATAAATTCTATATTTATTTTAGCTTAGTTCAAAATGTACTGAACTTCTATTAAGACTTTTTCTTTGATCCATTTCTTATTTAGGAGGGTGTGGTTTAACCTGTAAATATTTGGGAATTTTCCAGTTATCTTATATCATTATTGATTTTGATTTTTAATTCATTGTAATCTAAATAGCATTCGAGGGAGAAACTACTGGGCACTACCAGTACTACTACAAGGTTCTCATGGTGAAGAACCAAGAGACAGCTTTTTGTGTTTCTAGCAGGGGAAATGCAGAAAATTGGAAGCTATTGATCATGTTGTCTTCCTTTGCTTCTCTTAGGAAGTTAGTGCAGGAGCACATTGACTTAGTCTAACCAATTATGGAGACTATCTGAATTTCTGAGTAGTCTTTGTTATTACTGGACTACTTCAGTTTCACTCTTAAGCCTACAGCATAGCCCTAGGAGGTTCCACCTGATAATCTTGGGCAATTTTCAGGCTGCTTCTCTTCTATTCACAAACTCTCAAAGTTTTTATTCACCCTTGAGTCTAAGGAAAGCTTTACTCAGATTCTTAATGACCTCTTTAGATTCTTAATGACCTATTTAATTTGGCAAAGTTTCTAACAAAAAAGTGTTGCCAAATTATTGGTTTACTCTCTACAGGATCATGAACCCTCAATTATTTGCTCTTTTTAAATCTATTCTGTCTTCTAATGTGTGTGTGTAATGCTTTATACAACTTTTTTTCTTTACAGAAAGATTGATCTGAAAAAAATGATTATACCTTTACCAGAAGGGAAAGCTTAAGATGATTCTTAAAAGTTTCCTGTATAAACTTTCTATATAATTTTCATATTCCAGGTATCTGAATCACTTGCCTAGTCAAAGGATATGAAATTAATATATATCACATATTATTTTTAACCTAAAAATTTTTTAATGTTTGCCTTAGTCTGCTCAGGCTTCTTTAATAAATACCATAGACTGGACAGCTTAAGCAACATACATCTATTTTTTATAGTTGTGAAAACTGAAAGTCCAAAACCAAGGTGCCAGCTGATTTGGTTTTTGGTGAGGATTTTTTTCCTGGCTTCCTATGCCATCTTTTCCTGTGTGCTCAGATGACCTTTCCTCAGATTGCCTTTGGAGAGAGAGAACCCTCCTGTATCTTTTTCTTTTTATAAAGCACTAATTCCCTCATGAAGGCCCCACAGTCATGACCTCATTTAACCTACTTACCTCCCAAGGGTCCCACCTCCAAATTTCATCACTTTGAGGGGGCAGGTAGGGTTTTAATATATGAATTTAGAGAAATATTATATATCAACATTTATTTATTTAATCATGTCTTTAAATTTTTCAACTGAGTGCCTAGCCTACTCCTAGTATAATTTATATTACAGAATATTCAATGATTAGCCAGATATAAAGTGTCTTTTGTTTTAGATTTAAGCATATCCTGTGGAAGATAGACACATTAAAGTACAACTATAATATAGAACATTTACTATAGTAAATGTGAAAGTATAAAAGTTTATAACAGAAGCATTTAATCTTAGTTGAGAAGAAAAATAAGAAAAAATGATGATTATATTTCATCTGAAAATGAATAAAACTTAGGAAACAAAGTAAGACATTGTAATTCCAGTAGAGGAAATTATATTTTAACCTGAAGAAATATTATATGCAGATAATCTCAGAGGGGAAGTTTTGTGAAATAAAGGAAGTCCATCATGCCCAGCCAGTGTGGCTCAGCAGTTGAACATCAATGTATGATCCAGGACAGGACATATGCCTGGGTTCCAGGCTCCATTCCCAGCAGGGGGCGTGCAGGAGGCAGCTGATCAATGACTCTCATCACTGATATTTCTATCTCTCTCTTCTTCTCCCTTCCTCTTTCTGAAATCAACAAAGACATATTTTTTAAAAAATGAAGTCCATCATGGCTAATATATACTCTCATGTTGGAGATGAAAAATTAGGAAATAGTATTTTTATATGTTTAAAAATGTAAGTATATATATCCCTATGTCCTGTCAGCTAAGTATGCTTGGAAACAAGAACTTCCCAAACCAGATCTTTTTTTTCTGCTAGCATTCTAAATAAATAAACCATCAGGCTCTATGGGTAAATGTTTTAGGACTGGAACAGGAAATATACAAGATGATTGTGAAGCATCTTGTAATTTCAGAAAATAAGAAAGTGCTCCTAAATATAACCTCAATAATGAGATATGTCAAGGAGACACAGGAACCAATTTAAACAGCTCCCAAATGTCAAAAGTAAAAAATTTGAGGAAAAAAAAAAAGTAATATTGGATTATAGTCCAAATAGAATTTCAATATTCACAATCCATACTTGTGTAATAAATAAGTAGATAATTAAATGGAGAAGAATACACAAATAATTTCGTTCACTCTGTCCACTAGGAAGTGGGTCATACCTCTCCACTTTATAAGTATGGGCTGTATACAGTGATATTCTTACAAAGAATACAATATGGAAAGTGGGAAAAAAGGAATAACTCGATAGTGGAGAAACCTGACAAAAACTCCCTCAGCCAGTTGATCAAGGTGAACATCAACAATGATGAGTCATGCTGATAGTATGTGCCCTAGATAAGATGTGATGAAAATAGCACTCTACCTTTGTGGTCTTCCTCTCTGAAACCCATAACCCCAATCAAATTATGTGCAAAACATTAGAGACACCCCAATGAGCAATGTTCTACAAAACATCTGTTCAATACTCCTCAAAACTGTCAAGGTCATCAAAATCAGGGAAGTCAAAGAAACCATCAAAACACCAAGGGACATGGCAACTAAATACAATGACATATCCTCAATGGGATCCTGGAACAGAAAAAAGATATTAGGTAAAAACTAAGTAAATCTGGCCGTAGATGTTTTGGCTCAGTGTTTAGAGTGTGGGCCTGTGGACTGAAGGGTGTCGGGTTCGATTCTGGTCAAGGGCTCATACCTCAGTTGTAGGCTGAATGCCTGGCCCTGGTTGGGGTGCTTGCAGGAGGCAACCACTTGATTTGTCTCTGTCACATGGATCTCTCTCTCTCCCCCCTAAGCCTTCCACTCTTCATATGTAAATATGAAGACTTTAGTTACTAATAAGGTATCACTATTGGTCTATTAATTATAAAAAATATACCATACTAATGTAAGATGTTGGAAACTATAGAAATTGAGTATAAAGGTGAATGGAAAATCTCTGTACTTGATTACTTTTTTATAAATATGAAACTATTCTAAAATATGAAGTTTATTAAAAACTTGTTTGTATTTGATCCTAGGAGAAGTAAATTAGTGATTGGAAATTCATAATTTTAAAATACCCGATACCAAAAATATATGAGATTTGATAAGGAAAACAAAGTAGAAATAAAAATTGTAAATGTTGCTTTTATAGTGATGTTATTCATCTGTTTGTTTTCTGTTCTCACCCCACCACAGTGGAAATATCATATCTGTGCTGTTCATCACTAAATTCCTTGGACTATAATGCTGGCTAAAGCATAATTATTTAGTGGTGGAGTGCTATGGCATGAAGGCTTATTTGTTCATTTACTTATTTACTCCCGCAATCAGATATGTTTATTGAATGTTCTCTGTAGATATGTCAGGCACTGTGAGCTACTGAGAGTTATGGAATTTAGGGATAAGTCCTACTAGAATGAAAAGTGCATGGGAGTAATATAGTGATTTTTTTTCCCCTACAAGCAGCTCAATAAATATTCTCTGAGTTAATAAATACTTTAAGAGAAAATAATGTTTTTAAAAATATAATTTTCATGAGACTTTAAAAACACTTTCCCCCCCAACTTTTACCAGAGGAAGTAAACAAAGAAAATAAACAGGCTGACATGCATAACTTATAAAGGCATCTTAACTGTGTCTCATAATTTTGTACTTAGAAATTAAAATTTTTCCATTGAAAAGAAAACATTTGTGAACACTGATTTCCCAGGTAGAAAAACAGATGTCTCTCTATATTGAAAAGTACCAATTACATTCCATATTTTCTGATTAAAATGGCAGAGTTTCTTAAAACAGAGAAATTCATCAAAAAAACAAACAAAAATAGATGCCAAATACATATACACACATCTCACATATCCCACAGATACATAAAAACTAATAATTTTTTAAAAAGCCAATAAATGGGACTAAAAAAGTCATTGTTCTCAAATTATCTATAAAGATAAAAAAACTCATTGATATGTTCTACTTTAATGCATATTAATTATAGCATTTTGATATTTATGTGCTATAATCAAAGCTGTAGTCAGAGAAAAACTTATAAGATGATGTATTTTCATTTAGTAAACATCAATATTATGAAAAATAAGCTTACTGTATTCAACTTAATAGGCTAGGAAAAAATAACCATGGAGAAAGACACCTGCAACAATAAAAATCTTAGAGAGAGGGTAGAGAAGAAAAAATGACAACAGAAAAAGAAACATTGTAAATAAGAAATAAGTACAAGAATTTTTTTAAAAAATTGATCATAATCCTTAGTAAGCAAATCAGGTAAAAGAGACAGTGCTAATATTCTAAAAATTAGAATGAGTCGCTATCAGCATATATATGAAAAATTATATATATGTATATATAGAGATGTAGATATATATATGGAGAGAGAGAGAGAGGGGGAAGAGATGTTATTAATTATGACATATCTTAAAATTTCCAGTCATACAATAACATACAAACTACCAAAGTGTATTCAAGAAAGATAAGTGTTGTCTTAAGTAAGTTAATACTTGTGAAGACGTTAATGTGGTTGGTAAAAAAAATCTGCCAAAGCTGAATTAACCTTCCCTAATGTGTTAATAAATTCAAACTTGAAGTATCTACACAAGACTAAGAGACTTAAAATTTTCCAGAACCCAGGTGTAGAAAGTATATTTTATTACTTATAGGAAGTTAGTATCTTCATGATACAAAACCTAAAAAAAAAAAAATTACATAAAGAATCACATATGATTAACACTATAAATCACAACCTAGATTTATAGTGTGAAAATTGGGATAGTTTGACATTTACATATTTCAGATCTAAGTGATAATGGGGATGTTTAGTATCCTCCAAAAGGGGCCTAGGGACTATCAGGAGGGTAAACTAACACAACTCGAACATGTCTTAGAAGCCATAATGCAGCTTAGCTTGATTCGGGAATTAAATACCTAATAAGCCTCTCAGAATATTTGCATCACTTTAGACATTACACAAGTTCATTCAATTAAAATTATATTATCCCTTCATTAGCTCTGAACCAAGCAGATGTCTTTATATGTGGAAGCTCCTTTATAAAAATTTTTCATAATTAGTTTTTTAAGCATCGAACTAGAATTTTCACACAAACATTGCTCTCTTTAATAATTCCATCTTTACCTCCCAACTGACTACATTCTTCAAAGTTATAAATTATTTCTGTTTTTCTTGCCCATATATTATTTAGACTTCATCTTATCTTCTACTTTTGATGCCATTGATATTACATTTTAATTTTTCTATTTATTGTTTAGTGATTATAATTTTTTATACTTTCATAATAGATATTTTAATATATTTTTAAATGCATGAGAAATTTTAGTTTATATTTTACTTTTCTTTTCATCTACTGTGTTGAGTTTGTGTGTCTACCCTAGCTTCCAGTTGAGAACACAAAAAGCCACATCCTAGCTGAAAAGGCTGCATTCTAGAAGTAAAATTCGCACACTAGGAGAAAAGTCAAAATTAAATAGTCCAGACCAAACAAAGCATGCAAGTAGACTTTGATATGTAGTCGAATTATTTCACAGTTTAAGAGGAACAGTGTATATTGAGACCCAAGTGTATTATACTAATAAGATTTATCAGAGGGATTTTTAAAAAGCTGTAATTCATACAAGATCTTTAAGAAACAGTGGAAAACAGAGGAAAGTAATGAAAAGATGAAAACTTTTTTTATAAGAAATAATCAAATGTATATATACATATATACATAAAATATTTGATGTATAGTTTTACCCAAATAAAGCTAATTATGGGGTTCTAAATATATCTGTGAAGTTACACAATTTTTTTTGAAAATTAAACATTTCAATTTATATTAAGTGCCTATTATGACCTTGTCTTCTTAGCTTAGTGCCACTTGTGTATATAACTTGGTTTAAAACTAAAAATAAATAGAACAATGATAATATAAACGACTAAATTAAAATAAACATATCTTTAATGTTGACACTAACAGGACCGATTTTAAGGTTTCAAAAATCTTGTTAGAACTAAGTATATGTAGTATTTTGGTCATAAAAACTGCTTATTAATAATTTGTTTAACAAAATAGTTTGATCAAACTTAGAGGCAATGAAAATTATTTTAGTAGGGTTAAGAGTGTCTTCTCGGTTATCTGATAAAGCAATTTTCATAGGCTAATTAATAATATCAAATTTGATTACTAGGGAACTTTTTTTAAAACCTCAATTAACTTCATTTAGCACATTCCAGATGGGTAAAATATTTATTTATAAACAACATTTTTCAATTTTATTTACCAAGTATATATTATGTTAAAATTTTATATTGCAAAATAGTTTTTCTTGGTTGCAGACTGTTTCAGTAATTCTTGATAACAATATTTTGAAAATAAATGGGTATGGCATGTTTTCTGCTTTTTTTTTTGAGTTTTTGGACAGTTGAAGTATAAAAGGGATTGGGTCACATTTTTACATTTAAGGAGTAATCATTGAATTTCTGGTTGACTGTGAGCGTTTCTACCATGGGAAGTATCCTCAATAGTTTGAGAAGCTGAGGTACCATGGTCAAGATTGGCAATCCATATTTAGAAGATACCTTAATCCCAGTAAGAATACTTTGTTATGCTTTCCAGTGCAAAGATAGCAGAAGAAATTAACTTGCCATATAGAGGCTGGTTGGTTTCCCTGAGTAATGGCGCTGTAATGAAGCTTCATTGTGTGCTCTGATATAGAACTATTGGACGTTAGCAGTGGCATTAGTTAAATCAGCCTTTGTGAGAAGAAGCCCACGGTGTTGGATTAGTGCATATCTTCCATTCTTGCAACATGGCTAACGTGTTGTTCATGGGGACCTTGGCCAAGCACTGCCAACCTGGTGACCTTTGGAGTGAGCCAAGGGAATATCAATGGAGCAGCAGTGGTGTCTACTATACCTACTGTCCTTAAGTCAGTCACAACAAAGCCTATGTGCATGCTTCTCATAAAGATAATTTCATGTTATTGTTTAAAAAATGAACCTGTATTGCTGGTAGTGTCCCTTTGATAAATAAGTGTTCAGAACTTTTGAAAGATCTTGCCTTATAAAAGGTAAGGAATAGCACTTTAATATCTAGGCTCTTTGAATATATGAGAATTTTACTATGTTCACTATTTTTAAAGTATGAAAATTATCTCTAGGCCAAAGAAGGGCGCCATGTACACAGGTTCTGTAGGAAACCAAAAGGGGACTAACAGAATGGCTCTATGATTCTTGTCTGGATAAATCTGATACAGGGCTAGCTCCTGCTAATTTTATGACATGGTTTTGAGAACCTGTTTAATATTTAATATCTACAACTTTCCATTTAGTTGTCCTTATTGACATTTTGTCCAGCACCTTCATTAGTTTCATGTTCTAGAATCAGTTTCTTCTAAGAAGAAATACTTGCATTACTAGCACTTCCAGTGTGTTTCAGGGAAGTCCTTCTTGGTTTATATTTGCTAGAGTAGCATTTGTTTCCTCCTTTCCTCTGATTATATTAACTCAGATGGTTCCCCTCTCATAGTGGTTCAAATGTCCAATATTTAGTTTTTATAACCCCCATGCAGATTAAATTTGCATAATTCCAAAATGACAGACCTCCTCAAAATTCCCCAAGCAGACAGAATCAGGCAGCTGCCACAGGCTTCTGAATGTAGCATAGGAATCCCAGTCTCAAATTTCACTGCCACCACACACCCTAGGATACCGAGGCAGTCCATTATGTAACGGTTAGTCTACATGGTTCTTTGTCCTTAAATAATCTTTGGAGTAAGATATGGGAAATTCTTTCTTAACTAGGAGTAGCTCTTTCTGCTTATGACTCTTTTCGTTTTTGATCTATCTCTGCTGTGGCATGTTTTAGCTAGAGTCACTAGAATATTTACTTTTTAATGTCAAACTTTGCAAGTTCTCAATAGATTGACGAATTTGTTATTTGATTCAGTCCAATTGTTTCCAGTTTTATTTAATTATAATTGACATATAACAGTGCATTTGTTTAAGGAGCACAACATGACTATTAGGTATTTGTATATATTTTGAAATGATACCGGGTTTCATAGGTAATACTTGTATAACTTTAATAATAAATTTTCATCTTCCAAAACTTATACTGTTTTTCTTACTGCAGTAGATAAAACTTCGACAAAATATTTTTAAAAATGAGGATGATAAGCACTATTACAACCCTGTTTGCAACTGAAGTACATCCAATTCAAATTAATTTACCTCTTTAAGAAAACAAATACATAAAATTAACCAGCTCTTGATTAAAATTCCAGAGGAAGGACTGACTTCAGGCATGACTAAAACTATAACCGCAGAAGCTGTTGTGAGGAATATATTTTTCTTTCCACATCTCTAAACTCTGCTTTTATTTGCACACTGCCCTCATTCTTTCCTACAACAAATGAATTGTTTCATGAGGCCCGGAAGGATAGATGTCAGCCACTTCAATTTATAACATCCATTCAGCTTCTAATCCCAGAGCTGGGGAAAAGTCTGTACTGATAACTCTGGCATAAATGCCCCAGAGAAGGTGCCGATTGGCCCCATTTGAGTTAAGTGTCATTCATGAATTACTCACTATGTCTGGGATACTGATGGACTTTTACTTATCAAATCTGGGTCATGCATACAACACAAAAGACAAGTAAAATAGCTCTATATAAACCACATGGAATATGGGAAAGCTGGTTCACAAATAGGAATTTAGGTAGGCTATACAATATTTCACTAAAAGAATAAAGTATATCTATATCTATCTATTTATATTTTATATTATATTATATTATATTATATTATATTATATTATATTATTATATTATTATATTAATTATATTATATTATTATATTATTATATATATAATATTTATCTTTATTGTTGAGACCATTACAGGTGTTCCCCTAAGTACATATTTTAGAGAATAAACAAAATAGCAGTGCATCGCTTCCTTTCGTTATTACCCAATATGATTTTTGGTGGTGATCATTTTTGGTCCTAGGGGCTCTTGTTCAAGCAGTGACTCGGAGACCTAGGATCCTTTCATATTTTGAATCTGATATCTTCCACCAATGGTTAAACATCTACAGATATTCCAGCTGGAAAGGGGTGAAAAAGAGAAACTGAGGGAAAGATAAATTTGGCCTTGGCATGGAAGTGACATGTGACTTATGCTTATATTTCACTAGTCAGAACTAATCATATGGACCCACAGATGCATTATGTCTTGGAAATGCATTTTAGCTGTGAACCCAGGAAGAGGAATGTGGTGCCGATGACATAACCAGTCTCTTTCACAGAAGTTAACCATCAAACTTTATTTGTTCAATACATTACTAACCATTTATGTTTTTACCTTATTGAAGATTTGCTATTCTTAAATATCAAGTACTGCATTCTATGGTAATTTGAAACAATTATATTGTAGAAAGGAAGTAATCTTTTTGTATCAATAATTTATTATTGTGCAAAGCTCTAGCAGTGGTGTAAACATCATGTGAATGTTGTTATGCCAGATATTGTACAGATTGGGTGTTTTCTGCTTCCGTGTCTTCCAAATCGCTCATTAGATCCTCTGCTTCATTTAATCTGCTGTTGATTCCATCTAATGTATTTTTACATTTCACTTATTGTATTCTGACTGGTTCTTTTTTATGGATTCTCTTTCTTTAAGTTCTCATTGAATTCATCTATTTTCCCCCTAAATTTATTGAACATCCTTATAACCAGTGATTTGAACCCTGTATCTGGTTGATTGCTTTGCTTCACTTCATTCAGTCCTTTATCTGGAATTTTGTCCTGTTCTTTCATTTGAGACATGCTTCTTTGTCTTCTCATTTTGACCGCCTCCCTGTGTTTATTTCTATGTATTAGGTAGATTCGCTATGCTTCCCAATCTTGGCAGAGTAGCCTTATGTATCTGTGGGTCAATTGGTGCAGTCTCCCTGGTCACCAAATCCTTGCACTCCAGGATTGTCACTTGTGTGTGTTGTGTGTGCTGTCCTGTTGCAGTTGAGCCCTGATTGCTGTTGGCACATCAGTGGGTGGGATTGACCCTCAGGCTGGCTGACTGTGAGGACTGACTACGACTACAGTAGACAAAATGTTGTGTATAAGGGCTGACCCCACCAGTGTGATTTATTACAGTTGGGGCCTGGTGCCTGCTGAGTCCACCCTTTGGGTGTCTCATTTGTGAAGCTAATTGGTTGATATGCTACTGTGCACTGAAGCCAGTCACTGGGTGTATTAGTTCTGGGATTTCTTGGGAGGGGCTCTGGTGCAGGTCCATGTCAATTACCACCTGGCCTCATCCACCTGTTAGGATATACAATGTAACCTGTGGTTGGTAGCTGCTTGTACTGGGCTTGGAGGTGCCTAAGAGAGGCTATGCTGCAGACTGAGGCTGGCTACCACTAGTGTTGTGTTGAGGGCGACTTATCAAGAGGAACAGGGCGCACCAAACTAGTAGCTAATGATTTGAAATTTGTAGATCTTTGAAAGTCTTTAGGGCAGTCTGCAATGTGAGCTGAGGCTGGCCGCTTGTGAGTAACAGGTACTAAAAGAGGTTCTGGCCTGTGTGTGAGTTGGATGGGGCAAGTTCTCAGGGAATACCAGAGTGGGGTGAGTTTGATGCAGATTCAGATGTGTCCACCTGCATCTGCAAAGTGGGTGGATGGCTCAGCAAAGGAACTGTGGTGCTTGCCAACACTTCTGCCTCAGCCAGAGCTGTCCCTCTAGCCCTCTCCCTGAAGCTGGATAATTCAGTCCTCCTCCTTCACATGTCCTTGACCTTTTTTGAGCTACTATCCCAGCACTGAAGCTCAGAGCAAGTGAGTCCATCAGTGAGTAATCCTGTCTATGGGCCCTTTAAGGGGTTCACCCCTGGAACTCCAGTGGCCCTCAGTCTTACTCAGACTGAATTCCCTCTGATTTTCACAGCCAGATGTTGTGGGGAATCCTTTTCTTGGCACAGATGGTCTGGGCTCAGAAGCCTGTTGTGAGGCTGAGACCCATGATTCCTCAGTGGGTGACCTCTCCCAATTCCTTTTTTTTTTTTTTTTTAATCCTCACTAGAGGATGTTTTTATTGATTTCAGAGAGAGAGAGAGAAACTTCAGTGTGAGAAACAGCAATTGGTTGCCTCCCATATGCTCCCTGACCAAGGATCGAACCCGCTACCTTTTGGTATATGGGATGATGCTCCAGCCAACTGAGCCACGTGGCCAGGGCTCTCTCCCAATTCTTAATGACTACTTGTGGGTGTGGGTCTGGGAGCAGCTCTCTTTGTGTCTCTGCCCCTCCTATCAGTCCTGAAATGACTTCTTATATCCTTAGGTATAGGAGTTATGTTTAGTCTTCAGGTGGTTCTCAAGTGTGGTTGTTCTATAATATAGTTGTGATTTTTGATGTGGTCTTGGGAGGAGAGCAGCACAATATTCGCAAACTCCATCATTTTAACCAGAAGCTCCTATTTCAAACCTTTGAATAAAATTTATACTGACCATAATTTGGTCTTCTTTAAGAACCCTCAGTTGCATGTATTTATAATTCTCTTCATTAACACTTTTTTGTTTCTTTCAAATTTAGTTTATAAAATTATTTAATTTTTAAAATTAAAGATGTGTCTCTCATTTTTGTACCAAGTTTTTTCTCAATTGCTTTTTTGTTTGTTTAAGAAATTGCAAATTTTTATACCAAAACAATAGTTGTTTTCAGATTTTGACCAAAAATGTAACAAAAAAATTTGTCATAGAGAATATATATTTTATCTTTTGTATATACATTTATCTTTAATATGATTTAAATATATATTTGTAAATAATATAGATTATATATCACATATTATATATTATATTTTCATATGATAAAGATAGCATAAAAATATATATACATCACATAATCTTGCTTATATGTGAAATCTAAAGAACTTAATAAACTAATGAACAGAATAAATTCAATGACATGGAAGCATAGATCAGGCTGACGAATGTCAGAGGGATGGAGGAGGGCGCGTGGGTGGAGGGGGAGAGATTAACCAAAGAATTTATATGCATATATGCACAACCCAAGGACTTGGACAATGGTGGGGAGAGGGACTGGGAGGGGTATGGGACAGGGTGGAATGGGTCACTGGGGAAAAGAAGGGACATCTGTAATATTTTACACACACACACAAAAATATATATATGTGTGTGTGTGTGTATATACATATATTTGTATTTTATCCTTTGGATTTTTAATTTAACTTATTATTTTTTCAAATAAGTAGCATATTCATGTGCTTTATAAATGTAAAGGTACAGGATCTCAAAGAGGTATTTGATATCCCAGTACTCATAGCAACATTCTTCACAACAGCAAAAAGGTGGAAGCAAAGGTGTCCATGGAGGGAGGACTGGATAAACAAAATGTGATATATACACTGGAGTATTATTCAGAGCCCCCACATGCTATAATATGGATGAACTTTGAGGATGTTATGCTATATGAAAGAAGTCAAAGACAAAAGGCAAATAGTCTATGGTTCTACCTGCATAAGGTGCCAGAGTAGTCAGGTTCACAGGACCAGAAAGTGGAGTGGTGGCTGCCAGGCACTGGGGGAGCAGGAATGGGTAGTTCCAGTTTTGCAAGATGAAAAGCATTCCAGAGATGGGTGGTGGTGATGGTTGCACAACGGCGTGAATGTCCTTAATGCCACAGACCTGTACCCTAAAAAATGGGGAAGATGGCAAATTTTATGGTATGTGACTTTTACCACATTTAAAAACAAAAAAAGGAAGAAAATGTAAAAATTACAGGAGTCACTCTTCCACTCCTGTCCAATTCCTTCACCCCAAACACCTAACATCACCAGTTTTTTGTCTCTTTCCAGAAAGAGTCTATGTGTATACAAGCAAATCTATATATACATGTGTACAGGTCCACATGGGGAGGAACTGAGGCCTCCCTCCAACAACCAGCACCACTTGGGCAGCCATGTGAGTGACCCACCTTGAAAATGGACCCTTCAGCCTCAGTTAAGCCTTCAGATAGATGACTGCAGCCTTGGCCAATATCTTAAGAACCTGAGAGACCCAGAGCTAGAACTGCCCAAGCCACTCCTAATTTCTTGACTCACAGAAATTGTGAGGAATATTTATTCTTTTTTAAGCCACTATTTTCATGTGATCTGTTACACAGCACCAGATAATCAATACACTGTGTGATACAGGAGTTCAGCTAGACAGAATTGAGACCCCCTGAGCTCATATATTAATGAATGATGCACTTGTAATGATTGGGAACTTTGGCTCCAGGCTCCAAGTCTTCCTTCTACCAGAGTATTTGTCATGCCAACAACCTATAGATTTTCATGGGCACACAATTCCTTAACCCCCATCATGAAAAGTGGACAAATGTGCAAATATAATGTGGGGTTTTGTTGTTTTAGGGGGAGACTTACAAGCAGAACAATAGTGGAGTTTACTCAATCCCCAAGCTTTCAGAGAAGGGGATTAGGCTAGACTTAGTTGGACCATGTGTGCCATGACTAGAGCTCCTGTATAGAGGGAGCCTGCCTGGAATGTATCACATATATAGGGATGGTGAGGCAGGGAACATATATACCACCAACATGGAAGCTGCTTGATGAAAGAAATGATCTCATTATTAAAGGAGACTCTTATTTTTTCCATTGCTTGCTGGTACCTGCTGAGGTAGGTATCTGCTGAGCTACTGAAATGGACAGGAAATGAGGCCCCAGGTCTATCCCATTTGTTTCTCTTCACCTTCTGGATTCTCAACACTTCACTGATCCCCATTCCCAGGCTGTGCTACAAACACAGTAAATATTTGCTGCTCACTGGTCAATGCAGAGAAGAGCTCTTAGTTTTCATTCTCGGTAAGAAGCTTTGGGAGGTAACTTGGGCAGGCACTAAGAGAACAGCATCAGCAAACTAATAAACCAGATAGGAACTGGAGGCCAGTTCACTCTGCCTTGAACTCTAACCAACCATTTTAGATAAATATTCTAAATTGTTCCCATTTACCCTTTATCCTTATTGAAAATCTCATCTTCATCAGACAAATCCTTGCCATGTAGCTTCTATACCATGTTTTGCTTGCACATGACATTGAGAGGTCTATGCATATCCCTCAGCCAAAGCAGCCACCTTCTCCAGAAAAAACCCCTCCTAGAAAACAGATAGGGAAATATGAATTCCACATTCCTGCTGCTTTCTCCTGCCACAGAATATACTGGGCTGTTTCCCATTCTCAATGCTCCACCCTGGGGTCTCTGCTATTGTCCTGTGTGTGGTTGGCACCATTTTTCATCTCATGTGCTAAACCACCAGCGTTTGTTTGTGGTCATTTAGGTTGACTAATAAATCTTGTTCATTCAGAATTTCTTTTGCTTACATAGGCAAATCTCACGGACTTGCTGAGTGTGATTTAGTAATGACTCTCTGCAAAAGGAGTGGAGGAACCTGTGCATCATCAATTGGAATCGTGTAGCCATGGGTCCATGTTGGATGTGGAAGGAAGTAGGTAGGTTTGGTTTTGGGCTGAGCTTGAGGAAGCTGAGCAGTACACATGACCCTCAGTGCGGACAGGAGAGGCTGATGCAGAACAAGTGAATGGAAAAGTGGCCCCACCAATATGTTTTCTGAAATAAATGCCTGAGGAGGGCAGTCTTGGGCAGTTTCTACTCTCACAACATTCTTCTTTACCTTATCTCTCCAGCACCTCCCTGCTAGCTATCCAATAGCTGGGAGTTTTTTAGTTAAAAGAAAAAAACAAAAACCTACTGTGAATTTTTCACTAGCTTGTAAAGATGGAGAACCCACTGTACCAAGATAGGGCACACATTTGTGTATGAATTTAAGAGCTTGGAGGAAAAGACAGGACCCACCTTGAAGGTAGGCTCAGGGATCCAAATTCTGACAACCCCAAAGACCTGATGATGAGAGAGACCAGAAGCAGACGATCCTTTATGGACAAGAGGTCAAGTATGTTGTAAATAACTGGTCCTTATTGAGACAGGGGACAGGGCACCAGAAAAAACTACTCGACTTAATAACCTACAGCCCTTGAGGAGGGTGAGTTTTCCAGCTCTCAGGAATTGACAGTGTTGGGGAAATTAGGGAGCAAAGCCCCGCTGCACCTTTGTTTGACCACACTGCTGCTTGAGGAAGTATTGGCTACCCCAGGGATTCCAGCTTCAGCCCTATTTTTCTTGCCTAGGGCTCATGTTATTTGCATACAAACACTTAACTGTTTACACTTTAATCCCTTACCTCATGGCTGGAGTTGGTTTTGAATTTATACATTTCAATAGGAGGAAAATATATATTTTATCAGAAATGCTGGGCCAACATTTCCAAATACAATTTGCAGGTAGCCTGAGGATGGGGTTCACTTGGTGGCTGTGTCCAGTTTCACTCACTTCACCTGTCTTTTCAGCAGCCCAGTCTGATGATGCATCAGTCCAGTTTGTTGAAATGCTTGTTTTCATCACCAGAATTCTTTTTGTGTGGCTTCTGCCCCATATTTTTCTTGTGTATGATGGCACTGAGAGGTCCATACATATCGCTTAGCCAAAGCAGCTGCCTTCTCCAGAAACTGCCCTCCTCCATCTCATGTTCTGGTGAACATCTCTTATGCTAGGGGATTGGCAAAACGTTCCTTTCACAAATCACAATGAGATAGAAAATCACAATAAAAATAGTTGTTATTATGATCACAGGTATTATGATGAGTTTATTATATCTGGGGACTCCTTTTGTGAGCTCCTTTGCCACCGCCGCCTCTTACTGTTCACCATGGGCTTCTGTCCTCTCATTTTTCCATTGATCCGTATCTCACTCTGCCTTGGAAACCTTTACTTCTTGTTGCGCACTGAGAAGCTTCATCAGGAAGCCACAATGTGTTTGTCAGACATTCAGTGTCACAATGCAGTGTGACTGTCTTGCTGACAATCTCAATATTATTTTTAAATTGGCAGAGGCAGCAGGACAAGTGACTAAGTAAGGTCAGGTTTTCCAATTCAAGGGTCATTGTGAGGATGCTCTCAACTATTGTGACACTTGTGTTATTTCCACGTCTAAATATTTTAATGCTGGCAATTTTAAAAAAAGACATGAATCTTTAACAGTTGTCAGAGGACTACAACTGAGAGTTAACTTGTGTAAAAACTGCATTCCATGCAAGGCCTGAAATATTCCAAAGCTTAGCTTCACCCGAACCTAGAGGTTAAATTGTCACCTCATGCTGTACTGATAGTTGAGCTATAAGATCCATAGAGGAAATTGGAGGCTGAGCTGGAGCCTTCTGCTGGCCTGGAGTTGGTTGTAAGCTGGCAAAAGGCCCATGGGGCAGAGTTGAGCTCTCTGCTAGATTGAAGGTTCAACATATTCTGGGTAGGTTTTATGCTGATCTGAAAGTTGTTGGTGGACTAACAAATCTTTAGTGGCTCAGAGGACACTGTAGATGGAGCTGAGGCTTCTTGTTGGGATAGAAGCTGAGCTGAAGCCTCCTAAGGTTTTGGGGAAGCTTCCATTTCCTCAGGGTTCTCTGTAGGCAAAGCTGATTCTTCCTATTGGAATGACAGAAGTTCAACCTCTTCAGGGACATAGGAAGGGTTTTGCTGATACCCAGGCCAGGGCTCGGTTGGCTCTGGGGGGGTGAAGGTGAGCAGGAGAGGGTCCAGGGCTAACGCTGGAGGCTCAGATGCCTAGACCTGCTGCCACAACAGATGACACATGAACGGGAATCATGGGGCCCAGAGGTGCAGCCCAGACATGACAGGTGGAGGTCTAGGTCACAGCAAGCGACCCAAGCAAGTGAGGTGCAGGCACCACTCTCTGAGCAGAAGTGTCACAATTGGCAGTGATGTCATGCATGTGTTCCTTAGCAACCAACCCCACTCCCTCCCTCACCTCAGGTTCCAACCTTCATTTAGGCAACCTTTATTAGTCTTGGGCTGAGAGTGACTGCAGAATAGAGCCTTGTTCCCAGAATCACCAGGGACCAAGTGGTCCTTTCCCCCTGCAGAGGGGACAACTGTCTCCCCCTGGGGCTCTCCTCCCCACTCACAGTGAGGCAGGATTTGGGTTGTATACCAGGGTGGCCCAGGACTCCTGCAGGTCAGGGATAGTGGGATGGGGCTGTGAAAGGAGGTGGGGAGTTGAGGGGTGCTGCAAAACTTCCCAAGGAATACACAGGGCCTAGCATCCCAGGAAATGCAGAAGTGCTAGTCCAGTTCTGGCAATCTGAGCACCTCTTCAAAGCTGAATCTGACATTCTTCCTCCCCTTGGCCATACTGCTTGCAAGAAAGGTAGTTGACTTTTGAGTATTGCTGTAGACTCTGTGGCTCCTGAAGCTGCTTCCTATGCAATAACCGGCATCATCACTGTCTCCCAACTCCTCTGGACGATGGGAGTCATCATCGTCCTTTCATCTTGTCTTCCTCATCATCCTCAGAATGCTGGGTGTCCTCGGTGCCACTGTCCTCACCTTCCTCCACTTCCCTGCTCTCTGGCTATTGCTATCCTCCACCACGTCTTGGAGGCCACCTCAGCTTAGGCGGGGGCTCACCGCAAGGATGTATATATTTAAATATACAGTTGACCCTTATACAACACATGAGTTAGGGGCTCTGACTCTCCACACAGGTGAAAATCCACATATGATTTTCGACTCCTCTTGGATACCAAAATCCATGGATGCTTAAGTCCCTTATATAATATGGCATTGAACAGTGCATACAGTAGGCCTTCCATATTCATGCATTCCAAACTGCAGACCAAAGACAGCACTGAGGTGGCCTCCAAGATGTGGTGGAGGATAGCAATAGCCAGAGAGCAGGGAAGTGGAGGAGGGTGAGGACAGTGGCACTGAGGACACCCAGCATTCTGAGGATGATGAGGAGACAAGATGAAAGGCCCGTCCAGTGTGAAGCAGTGGTTGAGTGTCGACCCATGAACCAAGAGGTCACTGGTTCAATTCCTGGTCAGGGCGCATGCCTGAGTTTTGGGCTCAATCCCCAGTAGGGGGCATGCAGGAGGCAGCCGATCTATGATGTTTCTCTCTCATCGATGTTTCTCTCTCTATCTCTCTCCTTTCCTCTCTTTCCAAAAATCAATAATAATAATAAAAAATATTAAAAAACAAAACAAAAAACCACAGTACTGGTATTTGTTGGAAAAAAATCATGTATAAGAGGACGGATGCAGTTCAAAACCCTATTGTTCAAGGGTCAATTGTATATGTAAAGAATATATATATATATATATATATAATATACATGCACACAAAAAGGATATATATAGGATACATATTACATATACAATCTACACACATATGTGACATATTACATATTACGTATATAAACATTTTTATTATATTGTGTAGTGGCACAATATAGAAAATAATATCAAATCACTACAAAGTATAAAATTAATTCATCACAGAAAATCTATTTCATGATGTAAATAATTTTTAAAAAGAATGAGTTAAAAATGTGATGATGGCTGATGTTATAATAGAGCCACACTTCCTCAGTCAATTTCCACTTATTAAAATAAGTTAAATGGGTAAATGTTAATGTCATGAAAATACTACTATTGAGTAAGGTTTGAAATAGGGGACACAACTTAATATAATAAACTATATACCCTGACTTAATTTATTTTTTTGCATTGCCTATGTATTTTTTTTTTTTATCATATTTTAATCTGGGTATAACCAGTGTGGTCCTGTTTTCTCTTATCCATCTTCATCTATGTGTTTTAAGAGATAATAAAGTATAAAGGTGAATAAAACTTATTATTTAAAAGAAATATTTGGCTTATATATTTCAGTCCCTTTCTTATTCCTATATACTATGAATGTATTATTTTATCTTAATAATGTAAGCTTTATGAAGTCTGAACTTTAATTCAAATTTTCTTTTACATTTTACATATTATTTTGTAAGTTCAACAGTCATGATGATTAGTCTATGATGTTTGACAGTGGATTGCATGTTCTCCATAATTTAATGTGATTTGCATATGTGTCCTAGGAGCAGTAAAACCATTTCAGTATTCAATGGGAAAAGATGTGGCCCTAGGGAGTAATCTTATTAGCATGCATAAAAAATGCACTGAACAAAAAAAGCAAGTGTTAGTAATAATGTTTCCCTGAGATGCATTGGAAATCCTTTCACCAATATATTTGCACTTTTTTTTTGGAGAAAAATCTGAAGTTTGAAATGCTCTATGGCACCTCAAAAATTTAGAGAATGACATTCAAGTAGATTAATGCTAACATAAATCAATCTCAAAGATTATTTGTCCTAGTTTAGAATCTCAAAAAATGTATACTAGTTTGTATGAATATCCAGTAGAAAAAAATAATACTAGTATGTTTTGAACTCTAACATACTTCAGAAAAAGCTAAAAACAATGCTTTCAATTATTCTTTTATGTTTTAATTTAATTAACTATGGATACCAAAATTCATGCCTAAAAATTCCACGTTTACAACTTTATTATATAGCTGTTGTAGACTTCACTAAGATGGTGGGCACAGATTCATTTAACTATTCGATTTCCTTTGTGAGAAATCCAGAAACTACCTAAGAGTTCCTGCACTCTGAGTACAAAGCCTGCACAAAACTGGTAGAAGTGAGGAAACACCATTTCACCAAAATCTCTACCCTGGGGCAGGACCAGGGACAGAACCCCCAGTTATCTTCTTTCTTGGGAGTGAAGGAGTTGGAATGCACATCTGGCACCCCAGCTTCTCTGGGTCTTACCCAAGGGAACAGCGTCTATCTTACCTGTCTCAGATAGCTGACGAGACCTTTTACATGCTTCTCCTCTGGGAACTACAAAGTGGTGTCTATAACTAACTTGTGGGCAAGTCATCACAGCTTCTTTTCCTGGTTCAATGCAGAGCAAGTATGGAAAAAAAATCCCGACTCCCACCTTCCCTCTGAGGAGCAACAAAGTGAGATTGTACATCTAGTATCCCAACTTCTCTGAATGCCACCTGAATCACTGGCTTCTATCTCACCTGTCGTGGAGAATGTGTTTAGTCTGGCATATGCTAGTCCCTCAGGGCATACACAGAACAACATGGCAGTTTGCACTAGTGAGGGAGCATTTATCACAGCAGCTCCAGTCTCACAGAAGAGTGAACAGGTGATAAGTCATAGTTCCCAAGTACTCCCTGAAGAAAGAGTTGGACCATGCACGCAATTTTCTAACCCAGGTATTTTCCTCCGTTCTGCCTACTTCAGACTGCTGATGGGACTTAGCATACTTTAGATGCCTGGCAGCCACTAAGAACAAAGACAGATGTTTTGGCTGGCATGCAGTTTTGAGCAGCACACAGATGCTCAGGCCAGGCTGATCAGTGAAGACCTTCTGTCTGAGGCCAGTCCAGGAAGTAGGAGAAGTGATGGCTTTCCTAATGGGAAGATACCAATAGAGAATCAAGGAAATTGAAGAAACAGAAAAACATGATCCAAATGAAGGAAAAAGAAAAAAACTCCAGGAACCATACCTAATAAAATGGAGATTTATGTATTACCTATACCTGTCAAAAATTCTCACTGATCTCAGCAGAGTAATGTGTGAACAAAGATAATTTCAACAAAGAGAGAAAATCTAAAATAGAACCAAATAAAAATATTTGAGCTGAAGACTGGGATACCTGAATTGAAAACTCAATAGAAGGGTTTCACATTAGATTAAAGCAAGCAGAAGAGAGAATTAGAATACTTGAAGAGAAGTTTGAAATTATTTAGTCAGAGGAGAAAAAAGTAAAAGTATTTAAAAGAGTGCTCTGACCAGTGTAGCTCAGTTGGTTAGAGTGTTTTCATTATATGCCAAGGTTTGACCCCTGGTCAGGGCACATAAAAGAAGCAACCAATAAATGCATAAATAAGTGGAACAACAAATTGATGTTTCTCTCCCTCTCCCCCCTCCCCCCCCCTCAAATCAATCAATAAATTAAAAAATAAAAATAAAAGAGTGACTAAGGTTTAAGGGAATTATTGGACACTATCAATATTTGTATTATGAAAGTCCCAGAAGGAGCAAAGAGTCTCAGAAAGTACCAGACAGCTTACAATGAAACAATAAGATGAAAATCTCCCAAATTTGAGAATGGAAATGCCCAAGCACCAGTAAGTTCAAAGGACCCTAAGGAAGATGAAATCACACAAATTTACCCTGAGACACATAATAACCCAATTGTCAAAAGTTAAAGGAGAAGAAACAGTTTTGGAAACAGCAATATAAGTGTGAATTGGCACTTGCAAGGAAACTCCTAAAAGAATATCACTGGATTTTTTAGCAGAAACCTTGCAGGCCCATATGGAGCCAAAGTGTTGAAAAAACTAAAATGAAACCAACAAAAATACCTGCCTACCAAGAACATTAGATCCAGCAAAGTTTCCTTCAAAAATGAAGGAGATATTAAGACTTTTCAGGACAAACATGAACTGAGGGAGTTTTTTACTATTACCTGCCTTAAAAGAATGCTAAAGGGATTTTTTCAACTTAAAGAAAAGGGGGTTAAACAGCAAGATGATAACACGAGAAAACATAAACTCATTGGTGAAGGTAACTATTGACAAATACAGAATACTGTATTACTCTAACAGTGGTAGATAAACCAATTTTAATTCTAGTATACAATGCAAAAGACAAAATATTTCAAAAAGCTATAAGTAAAAATATGTTAATGTAATACAATAAAAATAGATGTAAATTGAGATATCAATAACAAAGAATTAATTGGAGGGATTAAACGAGTAGATTTGTGATTGGAGTTAAGTTTTTATCAGTTAAAATATGCTGTTATAACTATGACATATTTTATGTAAGCACCCTAACAACTATAAAGAAATAATAACCATAAAAGTTACATAAGATAAAAAGCAAATAAATATGATAGAGAGGGGGGTGGGGAGAAAGAAAGTAGAAAGAGAAACACAAGGGAAAAAAGCAAAAGTGGAATAAGGGAGCCGGTGAAGGGAGTAAGCACTACAAATTAGCAGTTGTAAAATAGTCACAGGGATGCAAAGTACAGCGTAAGGCATATAGTCCATAATATTGTCATAACTATGTATGATTTCAGGGGGATACTAGTCTTAGGGAGGGGATCACTTTGTAAATTATAGAAATGTCTAACCACTATGTTGTACACCTGAAACTCATATCATGAATGTCAAGTGTAATTGAAAAATAAAAAAAAGTAAAATAAAATAGAAGCATGAGAAGAGAACAAAACTACAAAACAGAAAACAAGGAGAAAAAACTCATAATACTTTTTTCTGTCAATAATTACTTTAAATTCAAATGGATTAAACTTCCCAATCAAAAGACATAAAGTTGCTGAATGGATTAAGACAAAATAAAAGCAAATGAGATCTGTTTACAGATAATATGTATAATATGCTATCTTCAGAAGATTTAAAGACCTACGTAAACTAAAATTAAAAGGATATTTAAAGATATTCCATGAAAATGTTAACCAACATAAGGCTGGCATAGCTATAGCTATATTATGTCCTATAAAAACTGCCACAAGAGACAAATGCGGACATTATATAATGACAAAAATCAACCAGGACCACATAAAAATTATAAATATATATTCAATCAACATCAGGACTAAATATATAAAGCAAACACCGAACAACTATGCGGGGAGAAATAGACAGCAATACATAAAAGTAGGAGACTTCAAAACACACTTGCAGTAATGGACAAAACAACCAGACAGAAAATCAACAAAAAACAGCAGACTTGAACAACATTATTGTCCAAATGGACCTAACATATAAAAAGAACATTAAATCCAGCAGCAGAATATACATTTTTTTTCATGTGCATATGGAATTTTCTCCAGGAAAAATCACGTTATTTCACCAAAGATGACTTAACTTGAGAAGATTTAAATCATGCCAAGTATCTTCTCCAAGCACAATAGAATAAAGATAGAAATTAATAGCAGAAGGAAAACTCTAATTCACAGCTATGTAATAATTAAACAACACAATTATAAACAAACAACAGGTCAGAGAAAAAATAAAAAGATAAATTAGTAAAAAAAGAGATAAATAAAAATAAAAACACAGCATACCAAAACTTATGGGATGCAGCAAAAATAGTACCAAGAGGAAGTTTATAGCAATAAATGCCTACATTAATAAAAAAGAAAGATCTCAAATAAGTAGCATACCTAAGCACCTCAAGGAACTAGGAAAAAAACAAAACTCAGAGTTAGCAGGAGGGAAAAATAAAGATTAGATTAGTAACAAACAAAATACATAACAAAAAAACTAAAAGATTTTTTGAAAACATAAAAATTGACACACTCTTTGCTAGATTAAGATAAAAGAGACTAAATAAATAAAATTAAAAATGAGTGAGGAGTCCTGGGTGGTGTTTCTCAGTGGTTAGAGTGTTGGTTCCCACACCAAAGGGTCACAGGTTCAATTCCTGGCCAAGGGAATGTACCAGGGTTGCAGGCTGGATCCCTCACCCTGGTAGGGTTCATGCAGGAGGCAACCAATCAACGTGTCTCTCACATGGATCTCTCTCCCTCTCCCTCTCCCTCTCCCTCTCCTTCTCCCTCTCCCTCTCCCTCTCCCTCTCCCTCTCCCTCTCCTTCTCCCTCTCTCCCCCTCCCTCTCATACTCTCTCTAAAAAGCAAGCAATGGAAAAAATATCCTCAGATGAGGATTAAAAAAAGAAAAAAGTATGAGGAGACATTACAATTAATATATAAATAAAAAAGATTACAAGAAACTATTATAAACAATTATTCACAAACTAACTGGATAATCTAGAACAAATAATTTCCTAAAAGCATAAAACTATCAAGGCTGAATAATGAAAAAAATTAGAAATAGAATGTGTGAGTAGACCTATAACTAATATGAAGATATAATCAATAATCAAAAACTTCCATCCAACGTGGGGTATCTTTCCATTTACTTGTGTTTTCTTTAACTTCTTTCATCAGGTTTTGTAGTTTTCATTGCTTGGTTATATGAGAATTAAAAGAAGCACTTTACCTAGAACTGCCTTCTAAACATAAGAACCACAAAATATCATGTCAATGTAATGCATTATCACTCTAGCAAAATGTAAGTAAAACCTTGCAACTCTACTAAAGACACACAAAAGTTCAATAACCATCCAAGGTTTTAAAATGGTATCTTTATTTTACCACTTAAACAACAGTATTATCTGTGATGAGTACAAGGAGTCCAAAATAAAGTCATTTCAAACCAGGTGGTCTTTGCAATCTATTTTATTAATATTCTACTGGATTTTAAGGCTTTTTACCTTCAAACATGATACTAATATACATGATATGACCTATTGAAATCAAATTGCTTTTTATTTTAGTATCTAAGTACTTGATAAAATGAAAATTGTTTCCCCTACCAGCTGCACCATTTCTCATTCTTACTGACAGTGCAACAAGGTTTGCAGTTTCACCACAACCTTGCCAAATCTTCTTGTCCTTGTTTTTTTGTTTGTTTTTGCTTTTGTTATTTTAAGTTATATTTTGTTCTAAGCACAAGTCATTCATATAGTTACCACATATTGCCAATAGGGTTAAAATACACAAATAAAAAAATGCAGATGAATTGAGTGGCCATCATGTTTATTAGGAATGATTTTCACATATAGACAATAATAATTCACCGATTGCTTATCTTTTTTATTTTTCTTCATCATGCTTTAAAACTACAGCTTGCAGCTATGACTATTCTCACAGATTATATAGCTTATATACAGAAATTTATTTTGGTGGTGTTGTCTCCGCTTAAAAGAAGGTCACATTGGTTATATTTGCTCTTATAAGCACACATTTAGCCTGATAAACAACTCATGAAAACAATCAAAACCGGTCATTTTAGATGATCATAACTAGTCCATGTAATTCACTAGTATACTTATGTGTATCCAGCTTTCCTCATTCCAACATCATTTTTACTTTCTCTACTTCATGTGTTATAATTACCTTGGTCATAATCAATATCACTGGCCTATATAATATGCTATCTGCACACCTGAGAGGCTAAAATCAAGACAAATAAAAAAATCAAATTGCTACTTATTTTAATATATAAGTACTTGTAATTAATTAGGAGGGTTACTAGTGACACCATACATGCCACAGGCACTTCTGGTGTCTTTCTCTTCCTAGGTCACACTCTGTTGTTTAAATAAATTTTAGTAAGTACTCCAAAATCCCTGATATGCTCAATGGCCATCTCTGAAGGAGAACATCTCTGAATTAGGAGGTAATGGGTTGACTTGTATCCCCCCCAAGTCATGTCCACCTGGGACCTCAGAAGGCAACCTTACTTGGAAATAGGATATTTGCAGATGTGCTTAAGTTAAGATGAGGTCATGTTAGTTTAGGGTGGGCCCTGAATCCAATGACTGAAGTCTTTATAAAAAGAGTAGAAATGTAAATATCTTAAAACTATTCATATCACATTGTACTAAAAGGGTGATCTAATGGGGAAGCAAAATTATAAGCACAAGGTGTTTAATGAACATGAGTTGAGAACACAGGTGCTGCAGAGATTAATCAAATAATTGATTGAATGAAACTATGATGGGCAGCCACAGCTGTTCCACAAAAGAAAGGGCTTTGAGATGGACAAAAGAAAGACTTCGTTTTTAAGTTTCCTTTCTATGGACAATCAATTAGAACAGGGAATGCCAACTTTTGAACTTTTGTCTCAGTGATTCTTTTGTTCTGTGCTTGTATATCTGACCAAACCTACATTCTAACTAACGCATTCTTTTTGGGAAAATTAATACATTTAGCAAGTAAAATTCCATTCTTAGAGGTCCAGAAATATTTTAAGTAACTTTGTAGATCTTCATACTGATCCATTATGCTGGTTCTCACACTTAGTGTAATAGGAAAAAAATATTCTCCTAATTTCTCAGTTTTTGAGGATGCCTCATAACATTCTTCTTTTTTAATATACATATATATCTTTATTGATTTCAGAGAGAGGAAAGGAGAGGGAGAGAGAGAGATAGAAACATCAATGATGAGCAAGTCATTGATCGAGCCCACAACCCGGGCATGTGCCCTGACCTGGAATCGAACCCCGATTGCCTCGATCCTAGGTCGACGCTCAACCCCTGAGCCACACCCGGCTGGGCGCCTCATAACATTCTTAAAAGAATGACAATATAGCCACCTTACAGAGATGAATATGATAATCCAAATTATAGAGAATCAAAAATTAAGTAACCTTAATTTTTGCATATAACTAGCTCTAGGACCTCTATGATTTTAAAATAAAAAAAGCAATAATGATAATAGTCTTGTTTCTATTTTGTTCAAAGTTCCTGTTTACATGTCCTTTTCAAAAAGCCTAAAGATTAATGAGCAGTTCAGTCAACATGCTCACTAAATGTATGAAATATTTAAAGCCAGTCACTTTTCACTTTGGGAAATTTGCTATAATAAAAGCAAAATTGAGCCAGTGTCCTTTCTACACTAACATTCAGAAAAAAAGAAAACACTTTTGAGTCAGGAGAATGACAACCTATTATGAACAAATACAGTGATGTGAAGCTTCTCATCTCTGCCATCAGAGAAGCCTGCCCCTTCCTGCTAAATGGCCTTGTGTTCAATACACATTTGCTGGGGTGAGCTGTGCTGTAATTAGAGCTATCACTAAATCATTACCCCATTAGAGCGCTTTCTAGTGCCCTATCCAAAACCTGTAAGGCAATTCCACCGCTCCACTCCTGGTGGAGAGCCACCATAATTCCCTGCGAGTCGGTGCTGCTCATCCTACCTGAAAACAATCTGCAAAGTGCTCTCTGATAAAGGGAAAAGTGGATGCTTGAATGTGGGGATGCTTCCACATCAGGCAAGGGGAAAAAAAGCCTTCAAAGGAACTTGAAGCAGCTTGGAGCAGGTTCTTGTTACTCAGTTTGGAGGGCATGTGTGAGGAGGAAAGGGAGAAGGGGAGGCTGATTTTAAGTAATTTTTGGAAGTAAGTGTAAGAGTTGAGAGTTTGGGTGTTTTAAAGTGGGAAAGGTTCAGTACCTGATGATTGAAGAGCTAAAAAAAAAAAGAAGTTATGAAGAGTTAGCTATTAGGGCAGGATTTTGTCTCAACAGAAAGGAAAGTAAACTGCAGTACTAGGTGGCCCGGGGTTAGTTTTGCAGCACCTCTCTCATCTGCTACACAGTCCCACGACTGATTATAGTGTTCTCTCATTTCATTCTATAATCTGGCATATTTCACTTATACCTTTACCACCAAATCCCTATCTTAAAATAAACTCCCTCTTCAAAGCTCCAAAAGTCAGAATGCAGTTGCCAGAGTAACTAAAGTAAAGGGCACAGTGCTTGACAAATAGAAATGTAGTATGAGGTATTTAAGGTGTCATAATATTGGGGAAATAAGATTGTATGGGAATGAGAAAAAAGATATCTTGAAATCCAGTGTCTCTAATTAATAGCTACTGTGAGTCTCTGTTTTCATATGTGTAAATTAAAGATATTAATACTAGCCTTTTATGCTCCACAGAAGTGCTATAAGGTACAGAAGATCAAGGTCAAAGCCTTTTGCAGTTCGAAATTAGAATATAAAGATGAGGTATTGTCCTGGTGGGAAAGACAGCAAAATTATGTCTACTACCAAGGCAAACTTTCAAAAAAGAATATAAAACATACAAGTATTGAGTGAACATAGAATGTGTTTTATGTACAACAGACTTAGTTAAATGTTTTTGGCTTATTTTCACCTTTGCAGTGTAGAGCTCACCTCTGTGTTAAGTCCTGCTGACATTTTCAGTCTTTCCCCCCAGGAAACAGCAGCATCCTTGCTGAATGGTTGCTATCCTGTATGTACAGATGTTGACTCATCTGGAGTGAATGCACTATAAAAGGGAGAATTGGGTTTTTAATTTACTAAGCAGGGAAGCAAATTATGTAATTAGCTGATAAGCAGTTAAGCAGAAAAGTAACAAAGTAATCTTGTAGGGAACACGTTGGAATCACGTAAAACATAAATATGTGACACAATTTCTGAGGTTAAGAAACCTTCACTGTGTATAGAGTTACTGAATTATATTCCACAAAAAGTGAAGAATACTGGACACTGAAGTTTCCCATTGTTTCCTTGAGATTTCAACTTTGTTTTTTATAATCCCCCCCTTAAGAAACAGTTTATCTTGTTTCTACGTGGTCATTCTTTAAGAGGAAAAACTGAAATTTTTTTCATCAAACAATTATTAGAATTTCATAGGCCAGGATTTACAGAGAGATGTAAGATCCTTTTATGAGATTTTTTACAATAAACTGGTGAGAATCTAGTGTAAATTATGGGAATATCATCTCCTGAAGAATGTAGCCCCAGTCCTGATTATAGGTAACATGGCCCATGTTTGGGAAAGCAATTGATAAACCCTAGTGATTTGAGCCATTATATTCAATATTTTTGCAGGCTAGAATTTTAATGTTAATGTTCAGGGAGATGTAAAGAATTATTATGCCAGTAAGATTACATGCCACACCATCTTTTTTTTAATTTAAATATGTTTATTGATTTCAGAGAGAGGAAAGGAGAGGGGGAGAGAGAGATAGAAACATCAATGATGAGCGAGTCATTGATGGAGCCCACAACCCGGGCATGTGCCCTGACCGGGAATCGAACCCCGATCACCTGGATCCTAGGTCCACACTCAACTGCTGAGCCACGCCCGGCTGGGCATGCCACACCATCTTTAAAAAAATCAGTGTGCCTACTTTTGGAAATGTCCAGTATTTTAATATTCTGACTGCATTTAAAATTATTTTGATTATGCTTGAAAAACCCAGGGTGAGTCTTTATGTTTCCTTTGAAATGAAGCTTGGAAGTATGGTATTGTCGGTTTCTTAATACCATTGGCTGAAATGCTCCATCATTAACGGCTACTGATAGTGTGATAGAGAGTGGTTAGGCATTGGAAAGGGGGATTCGCTGTAACTCAGAACTCACATCACTGGTTCCTGGAGAGTCACTCACTGAAGGCTCTGCAAAGACTTCAAGGGACACTCCTGAGCTCATTCTGATGTTATCTTTATTTAGCTCTACCTTACTCTCGGAGATCAGAAATGATGAGAAATGCAATTGCTTTGGAGCTCCGTGTCACAGAATTCTGACCCTGAAAGCCAAGGGCTTAAGTTCTAATGAATGTGCGTGTCTCTGTGTGTTCTACTAGCATCATTTAGGACAATGGATATTTTCTAAATGGATTGCAATAAGTTAGTGCAGAAAGCTCATAATGGCGATTAATTTTGAATTTATACAGCAGATGTTTGCTCAGTGCCAAATAAACCTGTTCAATTTACCCCATATCTTAATGTACCCTATCTATTATTTACATGTGAGCACATGCACCACTGAGAAAAGAAATAGCAAGGGCATGTCAGGGGCATATCAAGACATCTGGTAAGGTGACTGCTTACAAAATCAAAATTCTTGGCTGCAACTCAAGATGGAAAATAATTTAGAAATAAGATCTTCTCTGTATTTTCCTCTGTCTTCACTGCTTTGCAATTAAGACTTTATACTGTCAGCTCTCAGGTTATCCGTGTAGATATAGTATATTTTCTGATCAAGCACATTAAAAAAATGTGAGGCAATAAATTTAATTTAATTTTCTTATTCTAAACATTTTCATTGTAATTAGCATGCACCAAATACTGGGTAACATTTATACATAAAATAAATTTATAAATTTGGAAACACAGTCTATTTTCAACAATTTGATGCAACATTTTTGTTATTTCTCTTCTACTTGGATGGTAATTATAATATAGATGTTACTTAATTCAATCAAGCAATAAAATCTAGAGCTGACACATCAGAAACTGCAGATGACTAGGTGGAAATATCAGAGAGATTGATTTTTTTAAAATAAATAAACCTTGAAGGAATAATAAAGGGTGATAAAAAAGTAGTATGCTGACTTTATTTCTATTTTTTTTTCTTCCAGCTGCTAGCTATTTCTTCCACTTGGAATAATCATCCCAGCATTCCTTCAAATCCAGGCCAAATGTCCTTTTTTACTCTACATTACAACATTTAAACTGCAGTGGAGAGAGTGACCAAGAGGGCTTGAATATCAAGTACTGAGTGAAGAAGGCAGTCCTATTTTAATGGGTATAGTGCTACATTACACTTGCCCTGCGTGTATCCTATACCTTGAGTATACAGAAAATGCAAAGTTGTGTCAACTAGAGATAACCAGAACGAAAAAGAAGAAAAGAAAACCACACGGACCTACTAGCTTAAAATTTTGCCCCAGATTAATTCTGTCATTGGAATAGAAGCCTCCTCTAATTCAATCTTCCCTTTAGATTATTGCTGCTTGGAAATATGAATTATCAAAGTAATTTATCTTGATAGCAAAATTAAGGGGAAATTATATATTTTTCATTAAGTTGAGCGTCACTCTATTCTCTAGATGGTTATTTTTCTCACAAAGCATTAGATCCTACGATAGGTTTTTAGGAGACCTTTCACCAGCATGCCTTAACTCTCTAGTGTAAAAGCATACACATATATTTTTAATTGATAGCCGTGAGAATGCTTTGTTGTTAAGAGAGCTAAGATTGTATCTTACTTTTCCATTTGTTCTGATTCAACCAGAAAAACTTAATCCAATCAGAAGATGTGAATATTGCATCATCTTTGAGCAAAGTTTTATTAGTTTATTGAGAACAGAAATGTAATGTAATATATCTTAATTTAGTCTAGCCTTTCTAACAGCATGACAATTCTTTAATACATGGTATTTTGAATATTCTAAGTAAGTAAATTGTATTTCATTTGTGGGGGTTGTGATTAGTTATTTTACTGAAAATTCATCATGCAAACACTTTTGAGTTTTTATCGCTAATCTAACAAAGGCCAATCTTGACTGTGACATGAAAATTTGTAAAACATGTTTTAATATAATATAGGTTATGAAAAGTCTCTTTTTATTTCACCAAAGTGCCTAGCTAATGGCAGCTGTGAATCTAGTAAAAAAGTTAATCAGTTTAGCACTGCTGAGGCATTTCATGGTCTGTGTTGGGACTTTTCTTTCCCAAAATGGAAGGAGCTTCAGTGCTTAGTCTGGCAGGAGTGACTACAGAAAGGTTTTACTGGTGAGATTGATGGAGACCTGTACTGCCAGTGGGATTTCCATAGAAACATAGAGAATAGACAGGAAGCACCAATATACATATCTTTCTTTATAAAGCAACTGCCATTCTGTTATTTTTCAAAATTTGATTTTGATAATTCTCTTAACTCTTTCTGAGACTAAAGATTCAAAATTATTTGTTCTTTGCTGTGCTGCTTAATTAGAAAAAAACTTTAGATTTTACATAATGAAGCATCTAAATATGTTATTTTAAAAATGCATATATTGATGACTTTTGATTTCTGGTTCCACATCTTAGGACCTTGGAAGATGTCACTCCATTCTAACAAAACTAAAAAGCTGAACAGACTGAAAACTCAGCAACTCTTCTGGGATCTGTAGAGACATGAGGACACAAGACAAACCACAGCCCTCAACATTGGGGAGGAAGTCAGGCTAATACAGGGCTTTATGGCTCAGCAGAGTAAAGATGCATTAGCAGAAATCTCCTTGGAAACCAGGGCTAGAGGAGTAGGAAAACCTCAGCAGTAATTCATAAATTCCTGGAGGTTCAGTACGAACAACTCTGAAAGTTAAAAACTCCAGGGGAACCTGTCATGGACAAGGGGAGGGAGCACCATTTTCTGAGATTTGCCCCTGAGAGCTCCACCAGGTTATTGCTGTAAATATATGAGGAAAATCCCCTCAAGCTTCTGGCAGAGGGAAGGGCAAAGGGCCCTTTTGAAGTACCTCAGAGTAGGTTGTTCTTCTTAACAAGGCTTGCCCTCAGGGGAAACTAGTTAACCAGAGCCTAACCTGCTGGGGTATTATCAGAGAATAACATGGGGGAAAGGAAAGCCCCAAATTGAGCCCAAGTCTAGCCATGTTATCCCACCTAAGTGGGGAATAAAAATTGAGAAATTTTTGGGAAGTTCACAGTCCAGGGACATAGGTTCCCTTAAAGACTGAGACCTAATTTATAGGACTATAGAATGCTTCCCCTGACTCCAACCTCACCACCGCCTTTCTAAAGGCCAAATTACAGCGGTTCCTTTCACCTAGTACATCATGTCCAGCTATCAAGAAAAATTTACACGGCTTACCAAACACACAAACAACCAAAAATAATTTTAAGAGACAGAGCAAGCAATGGAAGCAAATATGGCAGAGATATTTGAATTGTCAGATCAGGAATTTAAAAGACCAGATTCAATTCCTGGTCAGGGGACATACCTGGGTTAGGAGTTCAGTTCCCCATTGGGGTACTTACAGGAGGTAACCAATGTTTCTCTCTCACATTGATCTTTCTCTCTCTCTCCTTCCCTCTATCCCTTCTCCCTTCCTCTCTCTAAAAAGAAATCAATAAAACATAAACATATTCTTGGATGAGAATTAAAAAAATAATAATTTGGCCAGTGTGGCTCAGTTGGTTGAGTGTCATCCCATGCACCAAAAGATTGTCAGTTCAATTCCCAGTCAGGGCACATGCCAGGGTTGCAGGCTCCATCCCCAGTAGGGCGCATGCATGAAGCAGCCAATCAATGTTTCACTCTCACATCAATGTTTTTTTCTCTCTCCCTCTCCCTTGCTCTCTCTCTCATAATCAATAAACAACAACAACAACAACAACAAACAAACAAAAGAAAACTGATAGAACTTCAAGGATAGATGAACAATCCCTACAAGAAAGAAATGAGCAGATCCAGTAGGCAGAAAATCAGTACAGAAATAATTGAACTCAATAACCTCATTAACCGACTAGGTATAATGAATATCTATAGATGACTTCATTTAACAAGAGCAAAATACATATTCTTCTCAAGCTCACATGGAAGATTCACTAAGCTAGACTACCTAATGGCCATAAAACACACCTTAAATTAAAAAAAATATAGAAATCATATAATATCTCCTTTTAAGCCACAATGGAATTAAACTAGAAATTAGTAACAGAAAGACAACCGAAAAGTCTTAAAATATGTGAAGATTAAAAAACATATTTTAAATAACACATGGGTCAAAGAATAAATCTCAAGAGAAATGAAAAGAGTTGAACTAATTAAAAATGAAAACAAATTATCAAATTTTGTACCATTCAGCAAAAGCAGTGGTTAAAGGGCAGTTTATGGTATTGAATGCATATGTTATAAAAGAAGAAAGATATAAGTAAATAATCTAAGATTTACCTTAGGAAACTAGAAAAAGAAGATAAAATTAAACCCAAAGTAAGCAGAAAAACAAACAAATAAACAAACAAAAAACAAGAATTAGAGCAGTAATCAATGTAATTGAAAACAAAAAATCTATAAGAAATTCAATAAAATTCAATTTTATTGAAAATATTGATTAAATTGATAAGTGTCTAGCCAGGCTAATTAAGAAAGGAAGAAACAAATTATTGATATTAAAAATGAAAAAAGGCATATCAATATATCCTATGGACATAACAAGGACAATAAAAGGATATTCTTGAGTAACGCTATGTCTATAAATGTAATAACCTGGATAAAACAGATGAGCTATAAGCTCCCAAGACTCTTGGAAAAAGAAATAGGTAATCTGAATAAGTCTATATCTATTAAATAAATTTAAATAATAATAACCTCCCTAAAAAGAAAGCACCAAGCCCAGACGGGTTCACTAGTGAATTATTTCAATTATTTTGTACACACTCTTCCAGAGGATAGAAACAGAGGGAAAACTTTCTTAGCTATCGCATAAGGCCAGCATTACTCTAATACCAAAACCATAAAAGGTATTATAAGAAAACTGCAGAGAGTTTCTCTCCTGATCATAGATACAGGAATCCTCAACAAAATATTGGCAAATTGAACACAACAATGTATAAAGAGAATTATACACCATAATCAAATGTGATTTATTCCATATATACAAGGCTGGTTCAAAAGTCTAAAATAGAAAAATCACAGGATCATATCAGTACATGCAGAAAAAGCATTTGGCAAAATCCAACATCAATTTTTGTTTGTTTCAAGGTATTTTATTTTTCTCTTTTGATTTCTTCTTTGGCCCATTAGTTTTTCAGGAATGTGTTGTATAATTAGCAAATTTATGTAAATTTTTCCATTTTCCTATTGATTTCTAGTTTCATATCATTGTTGTCAGAAAAGAAACCTGATTAATTTCAGTCTTAGTTTTTTAAGATTTGCGTTTGGGCCCAACATATGATCTATTTTGGAGAATGTTCTGTGTGCACTTTAGAAGAACGTGTTGCTGTTGGATGGAATGTCAGGTCCATTTAGTCTCTAGTGTTAGTCAAGTCTGCTCTTTATTGTTTTTCTGTCTGGAATATTATCCACTGTTGAAAGTGGAATTTTTAAGTCTCTGACTTTTCTCTTATTGATGTACTTTTCTTCCTTTAGTTCTGTTCATATTTGCTTAATATATTTAGGTGCTCTAATGGTGAGTGCATATATATTGACAATTTTTATAGCCTCTTGATGGTTGATCCCTTTATAGTTACTTCTTTGTCACTGTGAATTATTTTAACTGAACGTCTATTTTGTCTGATAAGTATAGTAGCTCTTGCTCTCTTTTGGTTACCATTTACACGGGATATCTTTTTCCATGCCTTTACTTCCAGCTGATGTGTATCCTTAACATCCAAGTAAGTTTCTTATAAGCAGCATATTGTTAGATTCTGCTTTTTAAAAAAATTTTGTTCAGCAACTCTGTATTTTGACTGGACATTTTAATCTCTATACGGTTGAAGTACATTGATAGGTAAAGATACATCATTGCCATGTTTAAATTGCTTTTTGATTTTTTATAATCCATGTCTTTGTTTCTTCTTCTTTTGCTGTCTTTTTTGTGTGATTTGTTGATTTTTTGTAGTGGAATACTTTTATTCTTTTATTTATCTTTGGGTATCTACTAGAGGTTTCTTCTTTGTGGTGTTTTACATCACACATCTTATAGTTGTAGCAGTCTAACTTATGCTGATTGCAACTTAACTTTCATCGCACACAAAAACTCTACACTTTTATTTGTATCCCTATATTTTATACTATTTATGTCACACTTTACATATTTCTTCTACCATGTTCATTAATACATAATTGTATTTTTCATGAACTTTAATACTTTTGTATTTTAAACCTTATACTAGAGTTAACATGATTTATGCAGCACCATTACAGTATTAGAGTATTCTGAATTTGATTATGTATTTGCCTTTACCAGTGAGTTTTATACTTACATCTGTTTTCATGTTACTTAGTGTCCTCTTATTTCAACCTGAAGAAGTCTCTCTAGCATTTCTTGTAAGGCAAGTCTAATCATAATGAACTCCTTTAGCTTTAAATTTTTTTTCTGGAATATTTTTATTTCTCCTTCATTTCTTTGTATTTATTTTTATTGAATTTATTGGGGTGACATTGGTTAAGAAAACTACACATTTTTTCAGGCGCACAGTTCTACAACACATCATCTGTACACTGTATTGTATGTTCACCACCCCAAGTGAAGTCTCTGTTCATCACCATTTATTCCCCCTTATAGCCTCCTCCACACCCTTTTACCCTCACTCCCACAGCTTTGCTGGCTGTGATGTATATATTATATATTCCTCACCTGAAGACATGCTTAGAGAGAGGAAGGGAGAGAGACAGACAGAGAGACAGAGGAACATTGATGTGAGAGAGAAACATCTATCAGTTGCCTTCCTTATGTGCCCCAACTGGGTACTGAACTTGCAACCCAGGTATGTGCCCTGACTGAGAATCAAACTGACAGCCTTTCTGGGCACTGGGCGATGCTCAACCAACTGAGCCACTTTGGCTAGGCTGGCCATGAGATTCTTGTTGGGCAGTTTATTTCTTTGAGAAGTTTAAATATAGGATCCCATTCTCTCCTGGAATGTAAGGTTTTTCCTGAGAAATTTACTGGTAACAATATGGAGGTTCTACGTGTTTGACAGGTTTCTTTTCTTTAGATACTTTCAAAATTTTGTCTTTGACTTTTTGACAACTTGATTATAATGTATCCCAGGGATGTCTTCATTGGACTAATCTTGCTTGTAGTCCTTTGAATATCACATATCTGGGTGTCCATAACCTCCCAATATTTGGGAATTTTCAGTTATTATTTATTTATGTAAGCTTTACGATGCTCTTTCTTTTACTGGGACTTTCATAATGTGTATTGTAGTTCACTTGATAGTTTCCTATAGGTTCTGTACGCTTTCTTCACTTTTTAAATTATTTTTGTTCTTCTAAATGGCTAATTGCAAATTATCTGCATTTAGGTTCACTTTCTTCTTCTGCCTAATCATGTCAGATGCTGAAGCACTCTCTTGAATTTTTCAGTTCTGTTATTGTATCTTTCAGCTCCAGGATTTCTGCTTGGTTATTTATTTATTTATGATTTCTATTTCTTTATTAAACTTCTCATTTTCTTCTTGCATTGTTTTCTTGACTTTCTTCAGGTGTCTCTTTATTTTCCTTTGTATCTCACTGCGTTTCTTTAAGATGACATTCTGAATTCTTTCTCAGGCAATTTGTAGATCTCCATTTCTTTAGGGTGGATTACTGGAATTTATTAGCTTCCTTTAGCGTGCCATATTTGCTGGATTCTTTGTGTTCTGTGAACTCTGGGTTGATGTCTGTGCATTTGAAGGAACAAACACCTCTTTCAGTCTTTGCTGACTGATTTTAGCAGGTAAAAACCTTCTATCAGGTCCCTGGGCTGTTAATATTGTTTCTAGGATCATAGTTGAGCAGATTAGAGCTGGATCATATAGCTGTTGATGGGTCCACAGTGGATTCTACAGTAGAGGCCCTGTTACCAGGGGATTAGGTCAGCATAGATTATTTTTAGTCCTTGAAAGGACAGGGTTATTTTCAGGCCCTTTGTAAGTAGGGCTGGGATTGAGATAAGGGTCTGTTTCAGGGTCTGAAGATGGTAGGCCTGTTACCAGGTGTGCAGATGTGTGTGTCTCCTTCCTGGTCTCTGGAAGGTCATCTGACATGTCCCCGGATGGATAGGATTTCTTACTTAGCTAACAACTGAAACGCTCAAAAAATTATTTTGGTTACATCTCCTTTTTAAATTTTTTTGAAGAATGTATTCTCTTTTGAAATATCTTGTTTTAACCTTTATAATTTTCCAGACTGTTGCTTTTTTGTGAGTTGGGAATATGATAAAGAGTGCTTCTCTTTTTGTTTGCTTTTGAACTAATTATTTTTTTAAATTTAATTTTATCTCAACTATACTAGTATTATTATACCAATTTTAAATATTTTAGTTGTTTTCCTAGAGTTTACAGTACACATACTTAGTTAATCACAGTCTACTTTTAGACAATTTTATACTACTTGACATGTAGTGGAATAACCTTAAGATAATATATTCACAATTCACTGCTGCCCTCTTTTGCACTATTTTGCCCTATATTTTTTATTTATATGTGGTATAAACTGGAAATGACTCTCATGAAAGACAACACTGAGCATTTAGCAATTAATGGAAATTTTTATCTTAATTCTTACTAACTTGCACTGTACCACAGTCTTTGCTCTATTGTCACAGTTGTGCTGGATTATACTTTTTTAGTGAGTTAATAATCCATATAGCTTTCAAACCTATAAAAATATGTGTTTTATGTTTATCTTCTTTTTAACTACTTATAGAGAGCATGATTTCATTGAATGGATACCAGTTTCTATTTGGTGTAATATTTGTTCTGTTTGGAGAACTTACTCTAACATTTCTTGTATTTTTCATAACTGCGTTGTATTTTTTTGTTCATGTATATTGTCTACTTTTTAAAATTACATTTTAATATATTCATCATAGTTACTTTAAATTCCTCATCTGATAGTTCAAACATCTAGGACCTATTTTAAGTCAGTTCTGTTCATTATTTGTCTTTTTTATAAAAAATATGTCTTTATTGATTTCAGAGAGAGGAAAGGAGAGGGAGAGAGAGATAGGAACATCAATGATGAGAGAGTCATTGATTGGCTGCAGCCCACAACCCGGGCATGTGCCCTGACCAGGAATCGAACACCTATAGCCTGGATCCCAGGTCGACTCTCAACCGCTGAGCCACACCCGGCCGGGCATTACTTGTCATTTTCAAGTGTATTCCAGGAAGGGCTTGTGTGTGTGTGAGAGAGAGATAAAATTTTAGTTGAGAGACTCTCAGCATGTGTAGGGCAGTAGAGACTGTCACCCAGTATTTATGCCTAGGAACTAGCATGCCTCTTCTCCTAGCTCTTTATTTTGAAGAGTTTCCTGGTCAGTGGTTGGAACTGATTTCATTTCTTATGCCCTGGTCTAGACTCAGTCTAAAGCACATCAGGAATCTCTGAGTATCATAGGCCATTCTCAAGGATCTGCCCCTTTTGCAGTGTTGGGATGTCACTAATCATGTGGTCTTCAGGGCACTGTGCTGCCCTGCTCTCTGGTATCGCTCCACTCCACCTTACCTTCCCTTAGCAGCAGCTGTTCTTAATCTGTGCCCAAGAAGAGAAAAGGGGTTGCAGCTCCATGCTCCTCAGGGGCTTAAGAGGTTGTTTGTATGTTTGTGTTTTTCGTCTTTCAGGAAAGGATGTTTGAGCACAGCTCCTGTATGTTCTACACAAGCAGCACTTCCCCTCCCAGATCTGCATCATTGAGAGATACTGCCCTCCCCTATTGATTACCTGATGAAAGTTCACGAAGTAGAATCTGAGAGTGGGGCAAATTCCCCTTGTGTCTATGACTTCCTGGGGCCCTAAACTCTCATGAAAGACAACACTGAGCCTTTAGCCATTAATGGAAATTTTTTTATCTTACTCTTATTTACTTGCACTGCAGCACAGTCTTTGCTTTCTTGTTACAATTGTGCAGGTTTTCTCATCTGAGCAAAGATGGGAATCTCTAAGGATATTTGAGTATTACACAACCTTAGCTGTATGATTGGTTCAAGAAAAGTTTTGATTTTGAGATTATCTGGCTCTTTCTGGTTGTTAAATTTGAAGGAACACATTTTTTTCTGCTTTCTACATCTTAAGAGTAAGAGAGAAGTAACCTTTTAGATATATTTTAATGTCCTTAATTGAAGCTTGCAGATGGCATACATTTGTCATTTGAACTTTGGGGGAACATTTGGAGGCTTGAGTGTCTTTTCAGGACACAAGAAAGAACTGACATTTACTTATGAAAGCAGACATCATAAAATCATTCCTAAGGATAATTTTGGTTTGCCTATATACTGAACTTGAAAAATGGTCTTCAAGTCTACACAGCTTGCTCCTCAGGTAGGCTTAGTATCTTCTCAACCAATGTTCATTTGAACTTTCTCCAGTGCCAACAAACAAGAAAAGTTTCAGTTGGAAATCATAGTATGTTATAGTAAGAAGCAAAACAAATATTGCTATTTGAGTCTCACTTCTAGCAGGTATAAAAGGCAAGTCTCCTAAATTGGCTCATCCACAGCAAATATAGGCAATAATTTATATTTCCAGAGGTGTTGGTAATTTAACAATTTAACATATGCCCAAGTACATATAATGTAAAGTTCTATAAAATGTAAAATACTATTTTTCTGACATAAGATACTCAGAAAATTTTACACACAAATCTATTTCACAGGAGCAAAACTGTATAAATTGTATAAAACAACAAATGTTAAGTGAGTCTTTTATTACTAAACAGTTCAATTATATCACTAGTTAAGACCTTGATGTTGAATATTTCATCAACAAAAAAATACACAATAATATTTCTGGTGTAACCATATTTTTAGACAGAGAGAAAAGAATTGAGCTATAGAACTGTGGCATCAAAAAGAAACTTTCTAGCCTATACCAATATTTCAAAGAAGACGGTAATTCAAAGTATACAAAGTCAACTTACCTTCCTTATGCCAAGAACTATTATCAGTGTATTACAGGTACTGGAAAGCAACATTGGACACCTGAACCCTTCAATGTTGGAATGTACACAAAGGTGAGAGTGTGGTTAAAGGGACCAGCGAGTGATGGTGAGCGAGCAGAGGCTATTAAATAGGTACACATTAGCACTCCCTGGGTCTGAAGAGGCAAAAAGAGGAAGCAATAATCTACATCTGCTGAAAGTGTTAGTTCTGAAAGAGGACCCATGATATAGAAGCTGAGGTCTTAGGTAGAGGGTTGGGGCCACTGCCAAACTATAGGCTCCAGTGACCCTAAGAGAACAAACGCACTGCCTGTTTCTCCTCTCATTCTTTGATCTCCTGTCAGTGAATTTCACTGGATCAAAACAATGGGAAGCCAGAGATCAACAGACCTCGGATGAAAAGTCTGCGGAGGTCAGTCTGTAGTACAAAACAGGCTAGGGAAGGACCAATAGTTGGACCTGGAGAGGCAAACAAAAAATACCTAGCTCGCTATGTTTAGTGGTATCATTACTTGTTCAACTTCAGCTGCTCGAAATACATTGCTAATTATCTATGAGCTATTTTCCCTCTAGTAAACTAATAAACAGATTATTTCATGTATATTAAACACTCTCGTCAATAAGTAATCAGTGGCCTTAATTCTTCAAAATATTATTCTTATTTATTCTTATTTTTTAAATTATATTTATTGGGGTGACATTGGGTAATAAAGTTACATAGGTTTCAGGTGTACAATTATTTGAAACATTTCTAGTCTATTCTAAGTTTGAGTTTAATGAAGCCTCAGCAACTCCTGCAATCCAACTGATAGTTCTACACCACTCTCCCACTCCACCCCAATTCGCCTATTAACTATACTGGATCTATTAGTAGCTTTGCTGAGATCTCTTTTTCCAGGATGTGGGCATTTAGGAGAGTAATGCAGAAAAAACAATCAAACAAAACAAAACAAACAAAAAACATACCTGTTTATGCCCTAGTTATCTGTCTGTGACCATCCTGAATGCCTCCTGGTTTTAGAGGACCAAGCCCCTTACACATTTGTCTTTAATGAGTTTCCTATCCATAGTTTCACCTGGTTTATGTCCAAAGTTGTTTAAGGAAAGAGGCAGAGCTCTCATGGGTCGCTTGTTGTTTCTTAGGGTGGCATGTGCATACAGATCACAGGTGATGCTGTGTATGTGTGTGTGTATGTGTGGGGGGTTCCGCCACCCTACAGTGCCAGCTTTTGGAGGGTTTGTCTGTTGTTAGGTCATCACTCCATGGAGATATGTTTAAATGATCAAACTAACCAATCACATCTTCAGATATTTAGCGGAAAAAATACATACAGAAAAGGAGATAAGTGGAATAAAGCATCTGTCTGGAAAAAATATGAAAAAATATAGTATCACTACTAAAGAACCAAAATATAAGTTCAAATGTGAGAGCTACAATATCTTACTTAAATTTATGTTAATATTTTTTCACAGGTCATTTTCCTAAATGAACAGACTTAAATGTGTTCCTTAAACTATTGAATACAAAAGAATTTTCTCTCTCCTGAATCAAACTTACTGTTTTTCAATACTATTAGGATTTCATTTTCTTTCTTTCTTTCATTTTAATTTTTTTTTTATTGTTCAAACTGAACTTAAAACAGTAGAGCTGTGTAAATATTTATGTAAAAGATCTCATGTTTCACTTGGTTTTGAAAATGGCAGTTAATAATGAAAACCTTGCTTATTAAAATTACAAGCCAAGTCTTTCAAAATCTGTGCTTGACAAGAAATGTGTTTTTAAAAATAATCATATAGAATATTTCCCAGATTATTCATTTAGGCTTCTAATTTATTCCACTAAAGAGAAAAGTGCCAGGACTATAGGGTGGGTATAATGAGGGCTGAATTCATGAGCAGTGGTTGGACTACACTTGATGTGAATTAATGAACAGTGGTTGGACTAAATTGATATGGTGGATGCTCCTTTAAAAAAGACCTGGCTGTAAATGTATATAGCTAAAAATATAAATTTTGGAGTTGAGTTTTCTAGGAGCAAGATACACAAAATATTATTTTATGAATTGCAGAAGAGGATGGGTTGACAGGTTCATCATATGAAATGACTACTTCTTACAGGTAGCAAAAAATATGTCATCAGTTTGAAAGATCATAAATTGCCAGTTTCTAATAAAATTTTGGGTGAATATAATAAATACTGTAAAGGCTTTCATGAAGTATGCAACTTCAAATAGAAAGGAAAGGAGATAAATGCCTGTAATTAAAACATAAAGCCATCTTAATGCAAGAAAGAAGTTTATGAAACTTAGTTTCATCACTACTCTACTATAATTCAGAATTTCTATTTATATCTGGAAACAAAGATGACAAAAAGTGAAGAAACCTGTTTTAAAGTAAACTATAGTTGTATCTCATTTTGATGAATTATGTGAATAGGGTTTAGTGTCCAGAAATTACTTGATTATGTCCTTGCACTTATGATAAAGCCTCACAGCATGGAAACGAAGCCTCATGATGTTCTATTAGGGAAGTACTTAAGAGAATTTAGCTTTTGTAATTGCATTTGAGGTTTTAGGACACCTTTGGTGATCTGTTTCCAAGAATGTTTGATGAAATAATATGATTAAATGTCTCTCTAAGAATATTTCTGAAATATGTACTAGATATATGTCTTCTGAAACACTTAGTTTAGAGACTAACCATTAGGAAAGAAATACATTATTTTTAAAAGCTCATTAGCCATAGTACAAGTGAGAGCACACAAAGCAATTAAAAATATATGTTTAGTTCAGTGCACCTGTAAGTAGAAAAAAATTTCAAACATATTCTTATGTGATTCTGGTGTGATAACAATAACACATTCAGTTAAATTATCTAATTTTTATTCATGTGATCAGCTGGGGATCATGATGTGATAAACTCTGGCAACGAGTTTTGAACAGACTGATGTGTATCAATTACAGGGCAAAGCAAAAAAGACTGGCAGGCTTCTCCAGTTATTTCTTTTCCTGAGGCATAGGTCCAAGTGACTAGATGTTTCAGAAGGGGCAGATATAAGAAGGTGAAGCTATGCCAGCCTAGTGTCCTTTGTGACTACGGGAGTAGACCCTCCAGCAAACCTGATGGATAGTAGCATGTCAAAGAACTAAATCTTTGTTGTGTTAAGCCACTGTAATTTATATATATATATATATATATATATACATTTTCTACTAAGACAGAAACTTATTCTATAGTTTCCAAAATAAAGATGAAGAAATGTTGATAGGGAGAAGAAAATTGTAATTTGTCCTTTTTTCAATTAGTAAATTATTAGGTAATTAATCAGAAAAAGTGATGTTTTCAAGAACAATTTCACTATAATTTTTCCATAACCAATAATGCTTTATCATTTTTCTAAGAAGGCAAATTTTATAAATTTAAATAAACATCTTTGCTGTTCTCAGATGATTTTCTATTATGCCTTCTGGTTCATGTTTTGGAGCGTCTTTATTGGAGTTCAACTGACTCTTTTCCAAATTCTCCTTCAAAATGAATTTCTTTATATTTATCAGTCATTTTGTTTTTAAATCCTTTCCTGAGGATATGATTCACTGATCTTAGAGAGAAGAAAGGAGAGAGAGAGACAAACATCAGTTGATTGCCTCCCATGAGCCACAATCTAGATTTGTGCCCTAAACAGGAATCAAACCTGCAACCTTTCTGTGTACAAGACCATGCTCTGACCAACCGAGCCACTCGCCCAAGGCTGTTGACAGTCATTTTTATGAAAATAATCCTAGATTATTATTTTTTTTGAGAAAAATATGGGAAAATAAATTCTCAGGTCATAACCTCTGTAGGAAATCAGAAATATATTTGTTATTGATAAATAAGTATATACTGATTAAAATTAATCATAATTAATATGTTATTTATCTATTTTAAAAAGAAATAATTTATAAAACAAATGAATTTCCTTCTAGTTGTTCCTTCAAAAACATAAGATCATGCACTCTTTAGGAAAGACGAAATTATTGAAGGTATAGCAGCAACACTAGAATCAAAGGATTTCATAAACATTTGCTCTGGTTTTCTACTATAGCCCAAATAAATGGCATTTGAAAATAATAGTTGAAGTGAGGCTAAAGCATTTAATCATTCTGAAAACCTATTTATTGTGTACATATCACATAGCAATAGAGATGATTTCTATTATAGCACAAACCAAAACACAATTAAAAACAAACAGTTTCTTCCCTGTGAGAGTTTGAAATCCTTGCTACCCCTTCATTTCTTGAGATGTCTTCCCATGTAGGGGGTGAATTTTGCAGGGCAACTGTGTGAGAGAAATTACTGAGATCCCCTGCAGCCAGCAATTCAAGCGATCTCATATCCTTGAAAAGACAGTGAAAATGAATTCTGTGATAAAAACTATTCCTGGGGATTGGAGGTGACAATTGTAGGCTATGCAAATGGTTTCTGCTCTCTCTGGAGGATTAGGGTGGGAGCTATTCAATGAGAGTTAACCAGCAAGTCTAGATTTTGTGATGCAAAATAATACCTAGGTAAACAGGATCTTAAAGTAAAGAATGGATATAATTTCTATGTAAATTGGATATCATTGCATGATATTCCTCTCTTGTTATTTGGTGTGTATAACTAACAGATTATGTATTCAGCAGTAATGAAGGAATGATCAGTGAAGAAAGATGTCCTGCGCTTTATCTAAAATTTATCTATATACAGATATAAGTTGGACAGTCAGTGCCATCACACAGTGAATTTGATGAACACTCCAAAAGCAAACCTTGCTACACTCATGAGAAAGTAGTTGGAAGGTTAGTTGTATTAAAGTCATGGTGGGATCTTACTTCAAAATATCCCTTGATGATTTCAGGAGGCAACAAAAGCAAAATCAGCATATAACTCATACACTTTTTTTAAGTTTTATTAAAGTTTCTAGTTGTGCCTTATGATTAGAATATGAAATCCGGCATATTCATAAGGATTTCTTCATTCATCCAAAAGTTTTCAGCTTTGTCAGAAACCATTTTGTAATTTAAATAAGGTAAGTTCTGATAACTCAGAAATTTTTGAATGTTTCTTTTTTATCAGCTTACTTGATACCGTGAATCGAGATTTAGGTATGTTTTTCTTTTAAACCTTCTGCCTCCAGTGTTTTCCTTTTACATAAGGCACTTCCTTCACGTCTTTTGCCAAATTTTGGTTGGCGTTGTAAAAACGACTCTATATTGAAATCACAACTATGCCATTTTTTCACAAAATGTATTATTAAAAAGCAAAGTGTTGAAAGAAAAGTATCATGGCATTCACATAAATATATCCTTTAATATTGAGAAGCAAATCTCTTAATTTTTTATTCTGAATGTGTAGCAACTGAAAGATGCCAGTTGGAATATAGCTTCCTATTTTGAGATATCCAAAACTCATTCTTATAATTTACCTATGCATGATATTTACCTATGCATGATACTATTATCATGCATAGGTAAATCTCCCAGTAGGTGTAGCTAATGGATGTCTGAGCAAACACTGAATAAACTCTCTCACCCCACTTGCACACAAAGTGCTCACTATTGCCTGCATATTAGGGTACCAGCCAATGTTCTCCTCATGCCCACCCCTAGTTCAAGGTGAATCTTCAGCCTAGGAAAGCAGATTTACATTTAAAGAGACAGAATATTGTAAGAGTATTTCAGTGTATTTAATTAAAAATATTTCTTCATTAACAAAATTTAATTTGTTATGACCTCACTATATCCCTTATGTCTATAAATAGTTCTAAGTTGTACCCTCTGCTGGCTCTCCACTCTAATATCTTGCCTCTCAACTCTTGCCAATGACTCTTCCTAACTATAAGTTTGATCATGTCACTCTGTCCTGCCAGTCTTAATCCTTCATGCTGTTACAAGAGAAATCACTCTCTGAGAAGTAAAAAGTAAATCAGACTTCTTTTTTTAAATAAGTAAAATCATCAAGAGGTTCCTCTTTTCTTTAAGGTAATGCCAAACTTCTTAGAATGGAATACATGACCCTCTGTGAAATTACCCCTCCTGATGCCTTCCAGCTTCATTGCATATTCACTGTCTCCTTAATTTCTCCTAGGTAGCTCCTTGTTCAGCATCTAAGGTGCCTGAACCTAGGAGCCACAGTGCAACATTACCCCACCTTGCACTAACCCAAAAGCAGTTACAAATCTGCACAACCTGGTTAAAGGAAGTCTGCTTACAGGACCACCCTCCCACCCCTGGAAGACAGCCATGGTCACGTTTTCCTTTCTTCTCACTGTATTGCTAACAACCTCGGGCTTGCTAAATGGCCCGAGGTCTCTGAAACTTTCCTGGTTGATGCCATTAATTTAGGTGGAGTGGAATGCAATACAAGTGGGATGAATAGGTTAAGAGGGTGAAGAGGATGACGCAAGTTGAAAGTCAAGTCCTGGGGACTGAGGGTGAAGAAGGCGTGTCTAGGCAGGTAGATATCTTGGCCATTCCTAAAGCTATGGCGTTTGGGAACCCTAAGTGCCAGGAACTACAGGCACATCTCATATGGTCTACCTCAGCAAGACCATGTATTTATGTATGCATGTATTTATTTAGTAAATACAGGCAATTTCTCTATGATGTATTGCCAAACTGAAAACTCTTTTAGAAAATTCTGTTATCGAATAGAAATGTAAGATCTATCTCAACCTTGCCCTGGAGCTTTTTTCTTCGACCTCCCTCCTCTCGTACACATATTGTCCCAGCTGAATGTTTAAGTAAATAAAGAGAAGTAGATATGCCAGATGCTGCCCAACCTTCAGATGTTGACTGGAAAATTGGGGACAGTTTCTGTCAAAAGGGATCTATCAAATTAAGCAGCAGACTGAGCTAGGGTAGAAGAGACATTGTCAGGGAAGCTATGAAAAAAGAGTAAATGTGTATGTGTTGTGTGTGAAACAGCAGGGTCTCACAGCATTGCTGGTCACACATTCTTTTTGAGAATTCAGAAAGAATTTCTCCAGGTATAGGGTTTCAAAGCCATTGGCATTTACCCTGCTATTGGAATGTGCATTTACACAGATTCCCCTTGGCCCCTACTATATACCTCGAAATCTCAGACCTGGACACTCTTGGTTTTTTTATTCTGCATTCATTTTTGTAGGTGAATCCATCTCGTTCTGTGGTTGTAAGCAAGTACAGTTAATCCTCATAGTCTAATGCACACGTTTGTGGGAAACATGGGAGGTAAGCCCATATGTTTATAAATATGCATGTTATGGTGGCAAGTCATGCCCACATGGTCCACTCCCATCTGCCACCTATCTTCTTTCTCTTGATGAGCGTTACTGCATTCAGCAAACTCTCTGAGCACTGGTTTTGCTTTTTTCACATATACTAACCCTCTTTTCCTCTGGAATCTTCCATGTGCTGAGGCCATTTTCTGATTTTTACAAGAATACTAAGAAGGCCTCTTTTGCCCCCTTGACATTAAGCATTGGCAGGTGGGAACCAAATCAGTGCATGTTCTTGAATCATATAGAACCCTTCTGGAAAATGCTTCCTTCAGCTTATCCGTTCTTTAGGTTTAAATAGTTTTAAGATGGCTATACGATGGGGAACCACTGCTCTTCTCTGGTGTGCTGTAGGCTCTTCCAGCACCTTAGTCTGACTTCATGGCACCCTCAGGCCAACCTGTTTTTTAAAACTGTTATTGAAAATAATCTTCCACTCCATCAAATAGGTTTGGTCATATCAGTAGCAAATACAGCTCAGGCTTAACATGGAATCCTTAATATTGTCTAAAACAGGCATGTGGCACCTTCATTACCTGTGATGTACCATAAGTGTAACTAATGATAATAGCTCTTATCTAAAAGTTATATTCGAAAATGACACAAATTGTCTTATAGGATCTAAAGTGCTTTCTCTACAAATAATGCCATTGTGCACTCAAAATATATATGTATACATATATGTGTATGAGTTTATTTGTTTGTGAATTCCCTTTATTAGAGAGAGAGAAGAAGAGGGAGAGTTAGGAATATCTAATTTGAATAAATCACTGCCATTAGAGATAATTTAAAGTATGTGATGGTTTTGTTACCTAAACTTTAATAAAAACAGAAATTGAATTACAAATTTGTATAATATACAGTATTCATGGTTGCATTCTTGCCGTTCTGAGGTTCACAGGTATGAATTGTCTTCTCATTTTTATGTTGTTTTTATTTGATTTTTCTAAAACAGAATGTATCTGTGGGGAAAATTTGGCAAAAAGACTGCAATTCAATCTAACAAATGAGGTCATGGTGTTAATGAAATATTTTATGCAGTAGCTGGCAGTTTTAGCATACATTTCTGGTTCATGCAAGGTAACTCATCCAAACAATAGAGTCATTCCAAATATTTTACATCTAAATAGCAATCCAAATAAATCTGTCATATAAAATCGTGCTGTTGAGATACTGGTGCAGCCTGATTTTAAAACTAGGCTCCTGTTTGTAAAAAAGCATCAGGCGGGACCCAACGAAAATAACAATGTGTTGATATGTTTTTACAAAGTAAACACATTTTTGATTTATTAGTTTTCATGATCTCCTTTGCTTAAGGAGTGTTCTACTCACCACTACCATAGTGTTTTCTGAGAGCCAGACAGACGTATAAATAACCGATTCACTTTCTCCTTTTATGGGGTTGTGTGTACTTAAAGTGAGAGACACATACTTTGATTAAAAACAAAGAAACTGAGTTCTAGTGGACTTTTCTTTATGTAGAAATGTTTTTACTATTAGATCTTTTTTTTTCTCTGTGGAAGGGGTTTTACAGTTTACTGTGTATATGAGTAATATCATAGTGAATACATTAGAGAGAACAGTTACCAAAAAATTATTGTCTACTTCTTAGAGACACGCAGGGTGCGGGTGTTAGCGGAGGCAGTTAGGTATTAATGAGAGGGAAGTGAATGGAACAGTAATCCCGGGGAGTAACTGGCATCATTTTGCAAAAAACATCCAACTGGGCTCTGGATGGTATGGCTCCTTTGTTTAGGTGTCCTCCCCATGTACCAAAGGGTTGTGGGTTCGAATCCTGATTGGGGCACATGCCTAGCTTGTGGGTTTGACCCTGGTCTGGGCACATGTGGGAGGCAGCCAATGCTTCTCTCTCACTTGTTTCTCTCCCTCCCCCCCCCTTTCCCTCTTATTTTCTCCCTTCCTCTCTCTCTAAAGGAAAAAAAAAATAAAGGAAAGAAAAGGAAAACATCTGACATCTGCCTGGGCAGGAAGGACAGCTGTTCAGTCACCTTGGGGAGGCAGGGAGAAAATGAGGAGGAGTTCCTTTCCTAAGTGCAGGCCTAGAAGACAGATGACAACCATGGAGCCAGAATGGCAACTGTGGGATGGGGAGGGGCACTGACCTGGGAAAATTCAGAAAAAAAGAGATTGGAGAGGGGGAAGGCACCAGCAGAACGCCGGGAGAACCCAGGAAAGAGGTTGGATCATTTGAAAGAAAGCCTGCCTTTCCCAAACCCAAGGAAATATAAAGCAGCCTGAGAAAGAGCCCAGCACGGGCCCTCCTTGGACTGCACCCGTGCTGTTCCTTCTCTCTGGCACCTACTTTTTGCCTAAACTCTAAGGGTCCCCATGACACCTGCCAGGCGAGCAGCGAGCAGCTGCAGAAGACTCTCCTTTTGCTTCTGTAACTCCCTTCCCTGAGTCCCTGCAGCCGCTCCCTAGAGCCTGCCGCTCTCTGTGAGAGGGTACTGTCATTTTTGCTCTAATAAATCTTGCTACTGTTGCTTAAGACTCCCCCTAAGTGGGCGTCCCTAAAACCCTTTTCCCACGGTAGCACTGAAGAACCTATTTTCTCCCATACCAGGTGGGTCTTCACTTAGAACTTCCATGATTTATCTCCCCATGTTCTTGTTCATGAATAGCCTTAGCTTGTATCCGACACTGTTTTAGAACTGGGATCATTAGAGAGAGTAAGGATTACTAATTTACATTTTATGTCATCTCACCCATCAATCCTCTGATTGCTTTCCACAACACACACAAGGTACAAAAAATTTGAGTGAAGTTCCTAAGATCATGTACCGGGCCTGAGCTCAGAGTCCTTCCTACTTAGTTTTCTACTTGTACCCCACTCAAACCTCGCCCCCCTCAGAGCAATAAATTTGTCTGTTCTCCTTGTATGTAGCGTTAGTCACTAGCTATATCTAATGAACTACATTCTGTGGACACAAAGGTGATATTCTATTACAAATATAGAAATTCACTTTTTGAGATACTTTATATCACTGACATAGTATTGTAATGCCTAATTCTTAATAATCTTTCATGAAAATGCATTTGGATCATTTTTAATAGCTGTTACTTTGATAAATTTTAGTTACCACCAGCCAATGCAGTATCTTATGTTTATCTGTTAGGTGTCTTAGTTTAAAGATATAGTATATACGTTTTAAAGTCTGGTATAAAAAAAATAATGATTTTAGAGAAACTTCACTTGATTTGCAAAATTTTTATTGAAACTATTCATATTTATATTGTCTGTTTTGCCTCCCTTTTTCCTTAGCTTTTAAAGTAGTTTTTTAAATAAGAAAGCGTTAGTGTTTCTCTTTTTCAAATACATTCAGAATCCCTCCACAGATTCGCCTAAACACTAACATTAAGAACTTTGGACATGCAACATGTATTAAGTGTTTCATTCCACCTACTTCCCTGTCCTCATGAGGCCCTTTACCTGCTCTTCATTAGGCGGGCCTGATTTCTTTTGGACCCTAGATACCTGGTTCAGTGCTTATTTTCATGGGTGGACTGATTCACATATTTCAATATAATTAACAACAATGGAGAGTAACATTGAACAACAACAACAAAATTCCCACCGGTAAAACATATCGTTGGCACACATATTGATTTCACGAAGTTTTACATGTTTTTTGTTTTGTTTTGTTTTGTTTTTTCTAAAATCTTAGCCACTCATAAACTCGTTTAGTGATGCATTTGTGAAGCTATTATAGTATTTGATGAGGAGATTATTGTTTACTTATTGTCTGAAGTGTACATGTTTTTAATCCCACAGGAAGGACACCTTGGTCAAAATATTTTTAGTAATTTTATACTAAATATTAGAGTTAAAATGTCAAATTATTATTTTTATTCTGGATCATAGTAGACCAAGTACGTAAAGAATTGATAGCCTAAATGTCATTTTGCTATTATTTAAAGATAAGAATGTGTAGTATATTAAGTAATATATCACATATACTTAAGTATCGACCCACATGAATTCTTTAGATCTGCTAGTGAAAGTCTTTATATAGCTAAATGTGGAAATTAGAAATATTGGAGATATAGACTTGAGAAATTAGAAATAAAAAGTGTTATTGGATGAGCAATATCTACTCTATTTAGAGTTCAGTCATTACCTACAGTTTCCAGGTGAGTTGTGAGCTCTTTAAACTTGTGCTTGTTAAGGAAGCTATTCCAGGTCAGAAAGTTAGAGAGAAGAAAGGAAATAAGGAGAAAAAGAGAAGGAAGGATGGAAGGGAAGGAAGAAGGGGGGGTGGAGGAGAGAAGGGGAGGGGGAAAGACTCATTTCCATAAGCTGCCAGCTTTTCCCGAATGCAGAGCAAAAGTATGAATGTACATTTATAAGGAATTGCTTTGTTTCTTACCTTAAAATTGATGGCCCATTATCCTGTGGTACTTTGTTGACAAAGTGATGAAAGATTTTTCACAAAGTTTCCTGCCTTGCTGAGAGGCCCCAGGTCTGTTGAGTTATCTCTCCAACCAGCTAGCCCAGCATCGCTTACCCTGCAGTAGTGGTTGTGTTCTAAATGTGAATGACGACCAGAAGGCTTCGGCCAACTCAGAGACATTTTAGTCTCAATAAGACAGGAGGAATTCTCTTTTCACAATGCAAGCTTGGGCTCCAATTCTCTTTTTTTTTTGCGCATTTGGTCAAGCAGCCATTTGCGCCTGCCCAATTTGAAAGGACAATAACAAATATTTGAAACAAAACTGTCCAGTATACTGACTATGAGCACAGATTTTGCAGCCAGGTTAACTGAGTTTGAAAGCTATTCTGTCGCTAGCGGCTAGTTGACTTGAAGCCAACTAGCATTTCTGTCTCAATGAACTCATTTGTAAAATGAGGGTGGATATAATGATACGTATCTCATTCATTTATGTAAGATGCACCTTGCACATGTCATAGTTAGTACTGTTTATAGGTTAGCTATTAAAACTATATTTCAGCCAGATGTTTATGTTCTTACTTTTCATTTTCTTTACCAAGCTCATTAAAAATCATAATGTTTTAGATCGGAGAAACAAGATGGCGGCGCAGGTAACAGCTGCACCTGCCGCCTCCCGCAACCACATCAAAATTACAACTAAAACACAGAACCACCATCACTTGGAGCCTCCTGAGATCTGTCTGCAAAGAAGCCCCACAGCCAGGGAGCTGAAGGAGCACCGAGAAGGTAGGAGGGGCGGAGATGCAGGCGGGTAGGGGCTGAACAGGGAGCCGCAGCCGTGAGCCCACACCCGGTGCCGTGGGGTAAACCCGGGAGGGCATCTCAGTGGTGGAGGTTTCCCAGAGGAGGGAGGGGTCCCAGCCCCACAGCAGGCCCCAGCGCAGGGCTCCAGGCCGGGAAGAGACGTCCCCACAACTCCGGGCTGTGAAACCAGCGGGGACTGTCCCTGAGGGTTGCGGAGGCTGCGGGAGCCCCAGCAGCTCCTCTAAAGGGCCCGGCGCGGACTCACTCGGACGCTCCCTCTGAGCCCAGCGCCGGGCAGCAGCCTGAAAGGACCCGGGACACTCGGGGGGAACTAACCTGCCTGAGATCCGGGCGAGAGGCGGAGGGCGGCTTCCTCCCGGGCAGAAGGGCTGGCGGAGGCCATGGCTCCTGTGGCGAGTCCTCCCCGCACACAGCCCGCAGGCAGGCGCCATATTTGAGTCGCCAGCACCTGACTCTCACCTTTGGCCCCGCCCCGTGATTCCCGGAGGCCCCGCCCCTCCCACCTTCGGCTCATCCGGGCCATTTCCAGCGGCTTTTCTGTGCAAGTGGCCTCTGGAGCCCCATGCTTAGGACTTTCATAAAATCTCTCAAACAAGCAGCAGCGGGCCCCATATGGCTTGATAAGCAGCCCCAGGCCTGGCACTAGCGGCAGCTGCACTGGCTCATAGCTTGGCCTCTCCTGGGCACCTCCAAGCCCAGCACAAGGAGCAGCCACCTACGGTTTGCTGTGTAGCTCATGCTGGGTGGCCCTGGGCAAGGCACTGACACAGGCTGACTTTGCACCTCCCTGGAGGCCCCAGAGACAGTGCACCTGGTGGTCAGACTGGACCAAGCTGGATTACAGCCCTACCACATCCACGAGTGACACACTCATGGGATGAGCTTGGTGAACACCAAAGCTCCACTGAAGTAAATCCTGCTCCATAGGGGAGTCTCCAGCACAGCAGCCCTTTGGCTGTAGGTGCAGCTGGTCCTCACAGCTGATTGGCCTGGGGGTCAGTTCCTCCCAGTGATGCCAACAGCAACCAAGGCTCAACTACAACAGGACAGTGCACACAGCCCACACAGGGGAGCACCTAGAAGACCCAGCTCAGGTGACTGGGGAGGCTGAGTCACTGGGCCCTACAGGACACCTACTACACAAAGGCACTCTACAAATTCCAGGAGACATGGCAGCTCTACCTGATACATAGAAATAAACACCTGAAAGCAGCCAAAATGTGGAGGCAAAGAAACATGTCACAAAGGAAAGAACAAGAAATCTCTGGAAGAGGAACTAAATGAAATAGATCCAAGCAAGCTAACAGATACAGAGTTCAGAATTTTGTTTACAAGGATGTTTAAGCAGACTATTAGGGAAATAACTGAGAAAATTGATAACATAATGAAGTACCAATTTGAAATGAAGGCTACACGAACTGAAATGAAGAATAATTTACATGGAATCAACAGTAGAGGACCCTGAGAATCAAATCAGCAATTTGGAACATGAGGAAACAAAAATCACCCAACCAGAAGAGCAAAAAGAAAAAAGAATCCAGAAATATGAAGATAGTGTAAGGAGCCTCTGGGACAACTTCAAGAGGCCCAACATAAGTATTATTGGGGTGCCAGAAAAGGAAGAAAGAGACCAAGGAATTGAAAACCTATTTGAAAAAATAATTACAGAAAACTTCCCCTACCTGGGGAACGAAATAGACTTACAAGCCCAGGAAGCACAGAGGGTCCCAAACAAGAGGAACCCAAAGAGACCCACAGCAAGACACATCATAATTAAAATGCCAAAGGTTAAAGACAAAGAGAATCTTAAAAGCAGCAAGAGAAAAGCAATTAGTTACCTACAAGGGAGCACCCATATGACTGTCAGCTGATTTCTCAAAAGAAACTTTGCAGGCCAGAAGGGAGTGGCAAGAAATATTCAAAGTGATGAAAAACATGGAACTACAACCAAGATTGCTCTACCCAGCAAAGCTATCATTTAGAACTGAAGGTCAGATAAAGAGCTTCACAGATAAGAAAAAGCTAAAGGAGTTCATCACCACCAGACCAGCACTACAGGAAAAGTTGAAGGGTCTTCCTTAAGAAGAAGCTAATGAATGAAAGAATCTGACAAACTAAATGGATCCAGAGACATTGACGCATGCAACAGACAATCATATTTCAGAGGAAAGAGGGAAGGGGGATGGATGGTGGGAAGAGATTAACCAAAGAAGTTATATGCATAACCCATGGACACAGTTAATAACGGAGTGAAGGCCTGGGGAGGGGGTGGGAGCGAAGTGGAGGTGGTCAATTGGGGGGAAAAATGGGATACCTGTAATACTCTTAACAATAAAGATAAATTTTTTAAAAATCGTAATGTTTTAGACTGAATCTATTTATTAATTTATGTCATATGTATTAATTTATGTCTCTATTTCTCCTTTGTAAAAACAGGGCTGATTGCAGGATAAAGAACTTTTAAACTTTAGTAAAAGGATTTCTAATCATTACTATCTTTGACTGGACTATCTCAAAGGAGACTATGTGTAAATAAAAAAAATATTATCACAAGTTAGATTCTAATGAGCCCTGTAGTTCTTTCACTTCTATTGAACGACAGATACAAATTCAAGGTTTATTTATAAGAAATAGAAGTAAAATAGGAGTTGTGATTTCATATGTGATTTTACATATAGTCCACATGAAGCCAAATAAATTTGCTAACATTTTGTCATTTGGTACCTTAATTTATTTTTATCCAGGCTAGAGCTCATTGTATTAATTTCCTGTTTCTAACTGATCCCAGTTTAGCAAAACAAGGTTTACAGTGGTGTCCTATTTATTTTCTTCTTATTTCATTAATGAAAAGTTAGAAAATTCAGATTAGACCTTATTCTCGAGGTGACTCATTAAAAAGCTCGATATGACTAAAAAACGTATCATTTGTTTTTAGGATTCATTTATAGCCATTCAAAATATTTACAAACTCTTGGAACATTTTTGTATTGACAATCTTTGGTATTTTAACCTTTAAGACACTTATATGTGGTAATTACATGTAGAATTATCATGAGTTTAAAATGTTTACCATTAATTTTAAGGTGAATATACCATTAATTTGTGTTTACACATTTTGTACACATGTTTCTCTTTCTTCCTAAGTAGCAATTTCTTACATGTCTGTGAGGAAAGAAACTGAAATCCTCAGCTAGAACATTTCACACTGAATTTCTTCTGAATTCTTTTGTATGATCTTCCTACTATTTCAGATGTTTTCTCTTTTTGGTTTAAAATAATAGGGAGCTGAAAGCCTACTAGTCAACACTTGAATCTTTTAAGTTCATTAATCTGACTGAATATCATTGTTTGCACTGGTGTTTTTCTGTTTTGGATGTATTTGTTAAAAGCATTCCTATCCCTCCCGCCTGAAATAGCTAACACAGCCTACAGATACTATTCTTATCTTTTTCTGCATTTCTTAACTGGTTCCTTACTGGTTCTCTTTTCTCATGTAATGTCATGTTGAGCACTTTCTTTTTAAACTTGCTTTTCTTTAAACTGTCTTTTAGGAGGTCATTTGTTGCTTATGTTCTCATAAAACTCAGGACCCATCTCACTTCCATATGTCATATATTTTATTTTGAAAGGCACCATAACAACTTTAAGATACTTTAAAACACATAACTCAAGGCAATGATATATAAATTTAAAATGTATCTTAGAAGTTTAATGTATATGTTACTTGTGATAGATAAACCTTTAGTATTTTGACATTCTTTTAATTTTTTCTGTAAATATAATTTACACTCCTTTTTTTTCTTTTTAATCCTCACTTGAGGATATTTTTTCCATTGCTTTACAGAGAGAGTAGATGCGAGAGAGAGACAGAGAGAGAGAAAGAGAGAGAGAGAGACATCGAGGTGAGAGAAACACATCAATTGGTTGCCTCCCACATGCACCCAGACCTGGTTGAGGATCGAGCCTGAAACCAAAGTATGTGCCCTTAGGCCAGAATCAAACCCAGGACCCTTCAGTCCAAGGGCCGACACTCTAACCACTGAGCTAAACTGGCTAGGGCTACTCTACTCTTTAATGTCTTGTATAAAGTACTTGCAACAGAATATTAAGAAAAATTAACTCTACAAAGTTTGTCTAAATAACACACATCATTCATTTTGCATAGAAAAGGCAATGATTTTACACTCAATCAGTAATTGTGGGGAAATCACTCAAGGATAATTCTTGATTTAAAAATTATCTTTATTTTAATGTTTTCTTTTTGTTTATTATAACTTGGGAAGATAGCAATCATACACAATTACATGCAGTGAAAGCAAAAGTCAATTAAAACCAGGGGATTTATTTCTGTGGTTATTTGTTTTTGCTTAAAATCATCACTCACAACTTTAAAGTGAAAACTTTTACTAGAGCAAATTTAAATTTTATTTGCATTTAAATTAGGAAGATATTATAAATAAAATCTCTCTCTTGTCAACTTTGCAAGAATACAGTAATAGAAGACTGATAATTTATTATTATTTCCTTTTAAATTGTGTAAATCAGTAGAATAATAAGATACATTGAAAAAGTTGACAGTTAAAAATATTAGGTTGTGTCAAGAATCCGTGTGCTGAAAAAGAGTAAAATTAGCACAAAAACTGAGAATACAATTTTAAACACAGCCACAAATTCTGCTTATAATATCACAGCATTTTATTTTATGTCATGATGTTTCACTTGGCAGCCAGAGTCATAGATTTTTAATATCTATAGTATAATAAAATTAAATATAGTTTTAAATTTGGGAAAAAACATGTTGCATAGTGAACATCCTTCTAAATACTATTTTAAAATTTAGTAGAGTTTTGGTTCATCCTCATTCCCATGGAGTGTATCACATGAATAAATGGTCATAAGTTTTATTATACTCTTGAGATAAATACGAGATTCATTAAAGTTGGTTTGTTGCTTGTTTGCATATGCTGGACATTTTAGACAATATTCATGTCTGCAATCACCTAGGGAAGCATTTCTAGTGCAGGTCCAAATCAGTGTCTGTGGGGTCATAACTATTTACTCAGTTCTGCAGACACCTAGCAGTGTGTTGGGTGCCACTCTTAAGCATTTTTGTAGTGATCTATATTACACAAAGCCATTCAGCCATACTAAAGACCACTAAAGACCTTTGTGGTTGCTTTGTGGTATCTGACATTATTGGAAAAGAAATACTTTTGAAACAATAGTAATTTCTAAATATAGTGAAATGCATTTAGCAGGAGGAAATAAATGGATCATATCTATTTGAATCTGGCACTTTTTCAGTTTATTTTGGGTAAGAATATTACTTTAATATAAAACATAATGACAGAACTAACTCATTAAACTACTTTATGCTGCATTTAGTCCTACAGAAAACTGAATTTTAGAGGTAACTTCTAATCATCCACAATATACATATTAATATGTAAAGTTAAGAGGTAGTATAGTCAGGGAAAGTTTAATATTGTTTGTATTATCTTTTTCTCTGCTTTACTATCTCTGTGATTATTGTTCTATTTCAATTTATGAAAAAGTAGTCACTTTATTCCTTGATTCTTAAAAACATTGAGTATCACATATTCATGTTGGTGACATTGCCAAATTTAATGCAACATGTCTTGTAATGAAAACTAAGTTATATAAATAAATAAAATCACTCAATATTCTAAATAGCTATAAAATATTTAAGTGGCTTTACTATAATATATTTGACTAAATCTGCCAAGGATTTGGTTTGCTTTCAAGATCTGGCTATTAAATTCATTACAGCGGATAACATATTTGTACATATGTCTCTGTGCATTTTAAGACTGAAATTAAAGTGGAAATCATGAGTCAAACTGTCCGCAGGCTTAAAATAACCTTGTATATTTTCAAAATGCCTGCCACATATATCAACCAAAATTACAGTCCTACACAGTTATTTCCACATTCACATCTGAATTTGTAATATTTTATCTTTCATTAATATAACAGGAGAAATTCTTATTTATCCTCATTTGCAAATTACTAAACAAAAATGTATTTTTAAATATTCATAGTTCAATTTATATTTTTGTGTATGTAAATTCCCAGGTTTTTCTTCATTTATATATTTCTTGCACATAGCTTTACTTTTCATGCTTGCCATTTATCGCAACACCACTTTTATAATCCATATTGTTCTCACTAGTTTCAGAAAACTTTATTTCTCTTTCTCTGTCCACCAGGCCCCTTCCCTCAGCCCATACTGTCCTTTTGTGCTTCACCGAGTATTTTGCATCAGACTTGGCGTGGCGGTGTTCATTACTAGAATACTTCTTGATTACTGGAGAACATGGCGTCTACTCTTTCTCTTCTTTTGCAGAAATTTTATAAATCCTACTACATGTTATTTTTTATCCCAACGTCCCTTCTATTATGTTGACAAGTTCCTATTAAGTGATATAAACAGATAGACTTTTAGAATCTTCTTTGCAATTGCAAAATATCTATATAACAATTAAGGGAAAATTAAAATAACTTGTTTTAAGTTTTTAAATTCCAGTTTACATTCAATATTATTTTGTATTAATTTCAGGTATATAACATAGTGATTAAAGACTTGAAACCATAAAACCCCTAAAAGAAAACATAGATAGTGAAATCTTGGACGTTTCTCTTAACAATAATTTTTTCCCTCTGATATATCTCCTTGGCAAAGGAATCAAAAGAAAAATGAACAAATGGTACTATATCAAACTACAAAACTTTTGCACAGCAAAGGAAACCATCAACAAAATGAAAAGACAGCTTACTGAATGGGAGAAGATATTTGCCAATGATATGTTCCATAAGGAGTAAATATCCAAACTTTATAAAGAACTGATATGACTTAACACCCAAAAAATCTAAACAATCCAATTAAAAATGGGCAGAGAATCTAAATAGACACTTCTTCAAAAAGGACATATGGATGACCGATAGACATATGAAAAGAGGCTCAACATCTCTAATCACCAGAGATGCAAATTAAAACCACAATGAGGTATCACCTCACACCTGTCAGAATGGCTCCATCAATAAATCAGCTGATAAGGGTGTGGAGAAAAAAGAAACCATGTGCGTTGTTGGTAGAAATGCAGACTGGTGCAGCCACTTTGGAAAGCACTATGGAGTTCCCTCAAAAAATTAAAAATGGAACTGCCTTATGACCCAATGATTGCATTCCTGGGTATATATCCAAAGAAAAACAAAATGCTAATTTGAATAAACATGTATTTTAGATACCCTGCTTAAGGAAAGAATTTTTCTCTTGCTTTGTATAGTTTTCTTTTAAAATTTATTTAATTTTTTACTATGTTCCAGTAAATTTCATAGTGCTCTGTATAATCAAGTCATCTGCATTATTTTTACTTAGTTGATCTCAAGATAAAATGTTACTATATTGTAAATATATATTTTGGGTATTAAATTGAATAATATGTAATAATTTGAAACAACCAAATTATGTAGATATTTCTGTGTCAGTTTATTAAATAACAAAGGTGAGGCTTAAAGAGGTTAAATACATACTCTTATTATACAGCAGATAAGTGGTAGAGCAGTATCTTGAGCCCACGTCTCTAAAAACCCAGAATCTACTTTTGTATTAAATTGTTATATGCTATCTATTTATGTTCATGTGCTCTCTGCCAGTTTTCAACCACGACATAATGGAGATTTTAAAAATATGGAAAGATGTTCATTTTATCATGTGGAGCAATGTAAGTGGCATATGGATCATCTTTACATTTCTATTTTTAATTTCTATTTTTTATATTATCTTAATTAGGTTTCCTTGTGATTTGTTTATTTTGTTGAGATTTTTTAAAGTCTAGCTTCTTCAAGCTATCTTTGATATTTTTGCTATTCTAGTCCATTCATAATAGATTTTATCCCTTTACTTCTTTTTTCATTTCATTTTTTATTTATTATTTCTTTAATCCTCACTTGAGGATATATTTTTATTGATTTTAGAGAGAGAAGAAGGGAGAGGGAGAGAGAGAGAGAAAAACATCGATCAGTTGTCTCCCATATACACCCTGATTGGGGATCGAGCCCACAACCTGGATATGTACCCTGACAGGAATCAAACCCATCACCTTTTGGTTTATGGGACAATGCTCCAACCAAGTGAGCTACACCAACTAAGGCTTTAATTAAATTTTTAGTTAATTTTATTTTAATTCATTCAGGTTTAGAAATGAATGTTTCTAAGATGGTGAATCTTCCCCTAAGTACATATTTGTCTCACTTCCCTATATTTAATTTTCAGTGATCTCAGTATTATTATTGTCTAGACCAAGGGATGGAAATTGTGGCCAGGAACAACATGATGCCCATTGACTATTTTTGTAAATAAAATTTTATTGGAACACAGGGACATCCATTTGTTTCTGTGTTGTCTATGACTGCTTTCATGCTGAAATGGCAGAGTTGGGTAATTGAAATAGTATCACATACATAACAAAGCCGAAACTGTAATAGCTATCCCTATAGAGTATGGTGCAAAAAAATTAGGTGAGCCAGAGTGTGGCCTAGCTGCGAAGAGCTTCAGCCTTATTCTGCTAGCAGATGTGGTACATAAATTGCCTGGCAGATTTGGTCCTACACTGAAGAAAGGGTTTCTGTCTTTTTATTCCAGTGTCAACCTGCCATTTAATGCACATGGTCACCCAGTTGAGAAAGGGAGATTACTATCACAGGTTGAGCCATAACAACTAAAACATATAGCAGCTGGAGGATAGGTGCACTTGCCTAATAAAGGTCATTTGGAGGGACACCAACAGCATTCACTAGAATCCATCTGTTGTTTCAGTCAGGTCTCCTCGCTCATGACAGGGTCATTTTACCTGGTCACAGCTTGTCTAAAATTCTGATTGGTTACACTTTTACAAAGATGAACAAGATGATGATTAGTTGGACTGTAGCTTCTACTGCTGTAGTTGTTTCTGACACTGTAATAAGTACTCATTATCTTCACTCTTTACTAAATATTTAGATATAATTTCCCCTTGGCTAGCACTTCTGTTGGTCAAGGTAGCTTATTTGGTGATATTATTCATGTCTGCACCAGGAGTGGATTTAAGCCCTTGGATACCGTGCACTTTTCAGGCTATGGTCACTATATTTGTTAATTTACAATTAAAAGTGGATAGTGGAATCCAAAGTGGATCACCTGAGAGCAAAACATACAATTCTCCACACTTATCTTGTAATAGTCCTATGCCTTCATGTTAACCAGAGTCAATTACTCCTGCTAGTATGAGAACTACTTTCTGTGACTACTGGTTTACTAGCATAAAGGAACCAGGGTTACTTTTATAGTATTTACTCTTGTAATTAGAGTATAAAATTCCACATGCATAAAATAATACTGATCTGTAGTTTTATTTTCTTGTGTTGTCTATATCTGACATTGATATCAGGCTAAAATTTGCCTCATAAAGTTACAGTGTTATTTCCTCTTTTGTTGGCTTTAAGAGTTTGAAAAGAATTGGTGTTATTTGATCTTTAAAACTGGATAAAAATCACCAGTGAAACCCTCTGGTCCTGGCCCTGTCTTTTTTGGATGTGTTTTGATTACTAAATCAATTTCCTTACTTGTTATAGGTATATTAAGATTTATATTTTTTCTTGAGTCAGTTTTATTAGTTTGTGAGTCTCTAAAAATTTAGAACAACAAACTCTCTTGGTTATTGTTTATCTGGGAATGTTTAAATTTCTTTTTCATTTTGAAGAATTGTTGTGATGGATATAGATTTCTCGGTCGACTGTTTGTTTTGTCTTGTTTTCCTTTGAGCATATTGAATATGTCATCTGCCTTCTGTCCTCAATGGTTTATGATAACATGCTGTTGCTATTATTGAGGGCCCTGTCTATATTAGTTGCACTATGTTGCTGCTTTCAAGATTCCCTTTTTGGCTTTGGCTTTAAGCAGTTTGATAGTACTGTCCCAGAATAATATCCTACTTAGAGTTGAATTTATGCTCTTTTATCTCCTTCCTCTCTTTCTGGGACTTCCACTTTGTGTATGTTAGTACACTTGATGTGGTACCATTGGTCTCTTTAGCTTAATTTATTTTTCTTCATTCTTTTTTCTATTCCTCAAACTGTATAATCTCATAGGACCTATCTTCAAGTTTACTAATTCTGTGTTATTTTTTTCTCAAACCTGCCATTTAACTCCTATAATGAACTTTTTAGTTCCAGAAATATAATTTTGTTTTTTATTACATCTATCCCTTTTTGTCTCCATTTGTTTTACTCATTGCTTATTTTTTTGAAGGTATTTTAAACACATGTTTTCAAGTTTTTGTAAATGCAATATTTGGACTTCCTCAAGTCAGTTTCTATTATTTTTTTTTCATAGGGTTGGGTCATACTTTCTTATTTCTCTGCATGCCTCATAATTATTTTGTTGTTGAAAACTGGACATTTAGGACACTATAATATGATAACTTTGGATGTAAGATTATCTCCTCCAGGTATTTTGTTGTTGTTGTTCTCGGTCGAAGTTATTGTTTGTTTTGGGACTTTTCTGACTAAATTTCACATTTTGTATTTTTGATCATGTATATCTGAATTCTTTGTTTCATTTAACTTAGTGATCAGCTAGTGACTGGACAGAGATTTTCTAAAATACCTAGAACCAAAACTAAAAACCTCCTAGACTTTGCAAATCAAATAGACATGAGTGTGTGTGTGTGTGTGTGTGTGTGTGTGTGTGTGTGTGTTAGGGCATTCCTTTAACATTGAGTTAGTTGGTTTATAAGTCTACTTTACCATTTATTCTCTACTTGCACACAGTTTGAATGTTGACCAATGATGAGAACATAGAGCCTTCTCATGTCTTTCATAAGCATGCACACATCCTGGGCATACATCTAATTTTTTAGATTCTTGAGAATATGTTGGAGATTTTAAAAGCCCTAACTTCCTAATATTTTTCTCCAGCCTTTCCCCTCAGGATTTTGATTAGTCTTTGCTTGCCCCAACCATTATTAATTGCTCCAGGCAGCAGCAACAAATATATTTGCCTATAATTTTTTTTATCAAATGTCCCTTAAGTAGCACCTTTAGCACTTGAAGAGTTTGAGTTAGGTGAGATAAAACCAAGTCCCTTGAGGCTTTTCTCTACAAAAACACTAGACAGGTCAAAATAAGCAATCACACTTTTTTGTGTGTGAATGGCAGCTGTTCTGCTCTCTCCAGTACCTGAACTGGAAATGCTAGCTGTTTTCTTTAAGGCCACCACTTTGCTGGAGAGAGGGATATGGACCAAGGTGGGCTAAGTTACAACAAAGCTCAGTGCTCTTACTGAGATAGGGATATTTTTTGATTAATCATTCCCCTGGAGTAACAGGGTTTTGATTTTTATCCAGATGTCTAAAATAGTTATTCTGAAAATTTTGACAGTTTTTTGCCACTTTAATGGAGAGACAAATTTTGGGTGATCCTTACTCTACCGTTCTTGCTGATGTCAATCCTGTCTTTTATTTTTGAGAGTGGTGGATGACTACTAGAGAACTATTAGGTTTGATTTTCTATAAACATTGTTTGGTTTCTAAGGGGTGTGTGTGTGTTCAATTAAATTTATTGGAGTGATATTTGTTCATAAAATGATATAGGTTTCATGTGTGTAATCCTATGATATATCATTTGTATATTATGTTGTGTGCCACCACCCAAGTCAAAACTTCTTTGGTCACCATACATTTGGCCTCCTTTGTTCTTTATTACCCATCACCCCCTTCCATCTGGTTACCTTGGTCTTAGAGTGGATTTAATCAATTTGACCCCAAAGGCAAGGGAAGTAAAGGCAAAAAAAATAAATGAATGGGATTATATCAAACTGAAAAGCTTCTGCACGGCAAAATAAACTGTTAACAAAACAAAAAGGCAACCAATCAAATGGGAGAAGATATTTGCAAACAACTCCAAAAAAGGTTACTATCCAAAATACTATAAAGAACTCATACAACTCAACACCAAAACAAACAATCCAATTAAAAACTGTACAGAAGTCCTGGGTATTTCTTAAGAAACTTTCCTTACACACTTATTACTCTAATTCATCGTGCCTAGTATGTATATTAAAGAATTTGTTAGAAAATCTTTACTTACTTTTAACTCTTGCATGCAGAATATTTTATTTTAATAGATTTACCACTATGAAACTTCTAAATGAGAAGTTTAGAGGTTTTATGATCAACTGTTTAGATAATTTGAATGTCACTTTATGTGTCAATATGACTATATTGTGGGGTGCCCAGATATTTGGTAAACATTATTTCTGGGTGTGTCTATGAAGGTGTTTCTGAGTGAAATTAGCACTTTATTTGGTTGAATTGGTAAAGCAGTTAACCCTCCCCTATGCGGGTGGGCACCATTCCATCTATTGAGGGCCTAACAGAACAAAAGGTGTAGGAGAGAAGAAGTTGCCTCTCTCTGCATGAAGGGTTGAACTGGGACATCAGTCTTTTCCTGAAATCAGTGTCCTAGGTTCTTAGGTTTTCAGATTCAGTTTGGAAGCTGCATGATCAGCTCCACTAGTTCTCAAGGCTTCTGATTTAGAATAGAGTATTGGTTTTGGGGGTCTCCAATTTGCAGATGGCAGTTCCTAAGATATCTTGGCCTTAAATTGAGCAAGTCAATTCCTTATAATAAATCTTTTCATTTTATGTGTGTGTGTGTGTATGAATCTTCAAACATATGTATATTTGTTTCTGTAGATAATCCTAATACAACCATATTGTGTAGTTTTGTGGTTAGTGAGAATATGTTACACCTTAGACAAATTTCATTTTGCCTTTGAATGGCTGAAGTCAACCAAAAATATTTCAATGTTAGTGATCTCATTTTGGGTTTCCAAAACATGCACCCTGAGAAAAAGATTGGTTGCAAGCAGGTTGTTTGAAAGACGATGCCACAAAGCATTTTGAGGGACAAGTGAGATAAGAAAAGGAAAAAAGCCAAGAAGGTATATATATGAATAGGATGCTGGGGTGGCTAACTGGTGTTCTAGCCTGTTGGGAACCATCTGGAACAGCTGTGCAACATGTCTCAAAGTCATATTGAAGTGCACGGGAGTTGGAGTGTTTACCTACCAGAACCCCATCATTCACTCTTTAGGACTGTGCCTAGTGTATTAATTTTCTGGCATTTATGATATGCTTTTTGTTAAGGCAGAGCGTATTCTAAGGACCCAACTAGATTCTCAGAGAGAGTCACTGGAAATTTTCAACCTATAAGGGAACAGTCTGTTATTATTAACTTCTGAGAGAACAAAGGGAATGGTGATGCTAATGACATTTTTAAAGCTTTGACATAATAAGAATAGAAAGATTCAATATTACAAATAAGAAATTATACAAAATAACTCTTCATTTGAACAATTTTCCCTCAGTGGTATCTAAATAGTTATCTACAAATTTGATGTATCAAGGAAATTAAAATTATAAGAAACCTTGACAATATAATTAAAGTTAATTTGATTCTACTTATAAAACTGGTTCAGGAGGTTTTTGCTAGATAGTCAATGCTAAAGTTCACCATGTGGGAAGAATGAATACAATTAAAATGTTATTGACACTTCAATTTAATTACATAACACAAATGCCTCCATCAGATAACACAAAGCTTTCTAGAGATGTGCAAATACATCTAGTATTTCAAATTGCTTTACCAAACTAAAGTTGAAGAGAGCTTCCTTTGCAAAAATTTTAAAATAGATACTATTTTCTTTTATGGTTAATGCAAAAATATTTATTTTGACCATTCGAAAAAATATTATAATCACCCTGCCATTGACATTTTTCAAGGCAAGAAAATAATACATCTATTAATAAAGACATTTTATGTAAATGTGATGCCAAATAATATGCCTTCAATAGATAATTTCTCTCATAAAGATTAATACCCCATTTCCAAAAGTGGATGTATTTTATCCCTTTTATCCCTCTCTATCCTTGATTCTAATAAGAGTGTTTTTTAGACATATTTTTGTAAAAGAAAATGGGTTTAAATCATATTCTCTCCCTGTGGACATCACTTTAATGTATCAAACACAACTAGAAATTGTAACAAAAATTTCAGGAGCAAAAAGAACTTCATGTCCCTCTTTTGGTTCTTTGCTTTCTTTTTTCTTTGCTTTTTTTCAGATTTTCTGCTGTGCTCCCGACTGGAGACTCCAGGCCAGAACACCATAGCAGTTCTCTTTACAGTCCCTTATGACTATTACCTACTATGAAAAATTAGCTATTCCAATATTATGATGAATACAGCATTTATTATCTGTTGCAAATCATCTGTCTCTCTATAAAGATATGGTTTTGAGAGGTGGCTCCTAAGTTTGTTCAAAGGTATCAGAAAATCTCTGGTTAAGAGAAATAGTCTAGATTTATAATTAATCTATACCATTAATTCAATGCAATCTCAAAAATATACTTTCAATCAACTTCCCTTTTTTCTTATTTCACTTGATCCATTCCTTTCAGCCTAACTATCCTTTAAACTTTACATCTACAATGGAAGTACTACTTCATAACATCTGCTTACATGTATATCATATAGGTTTGTATAGTGAAAGTACTTGAATATTTGTTATTTCTTCCAGACCAACAGAATTATTAATTTTAAATGGCATATTGAATGGAAATACTTGTTTTGTAGATCCATAGTGTTTAGGTTCAATACAAAATCTGTGAATTTTCTGTGTTCCAGATCTAGAAGAAACCAAAGCTGGTGATAGTCACATGATATATTCAAATCAGAGCCACATCATATTTAATAATATACATATAAATCTTTTATTATATTGTGCATGTGAATCCAAGAGTTTTGGCTGAGTTGACCACGCCCTCTGGTTTCCTTAAGATAGTCCCTGATAACAAAAGTTGTCATGATATAAAAATATATAGTGTCTCCAGTTTATACTCAAATGTATGCCTGTTCAAAGAAGGTATATGGCTGTGATAATTTGGGGAGATTTATACAAAACCACATTTAACAAAAGATAGTCTCCTGAAGATGATTGTATTATTTATCAACAAGAGATGAAGTTTGAAGTTAATATGACATCATTTATATTAACACTCTTAAAATGAAATACGTATAAATTTCACAAAATATATGTGACCTATATGAGAAAAACTAGAAAACTCTGATGAGTGAAAAAAAAAGGGAAATAAATGAATGGAGAGGTATTCCATGTTTATGGATAAAAAGACTCAACATTGTCAAGATATCACTTTTCCCCAGCTTGATCTATAGGGTTAGTGCAATTGCAATCAAAATCTCAGTAAATTATTTTATGGATTTCAACAAACTGATTCTAAAGTTTATATGGAGATGTTTAGACCCAGAATATTCAACAAAATATTGAAGGAAATGAAAAAAGTTGGACAACTAACATTACCCAACCTCAAGACTTACTGGAAAGCTACACAATGTGGTATTGGCAAAATAATTGACAAATAAACCAATGAAACAGAATAGAGAGACCGGATATAGACCCACTTAAATATAGTCAAATGATTTTTGACAAAGGAGCAAAGGCAATACAATAGAAGTAAATATAGTCTCTTCAACAAATGGTTCTATAACAATTGGAAATCCACTTGCAAAACAGTGAAGCTAGACACAGATCTCATACCTTTCACAAAATTAACTCAAAAGGAATCACAGGCCTAAATGTAAAATACAAAATTATACAATGCCTAGGAGATAACAAAAGAGAAAACCTAGACGACCCCAGGCACAATGATAACTTTTTAGGTACAATAACCAAAGGCACAATCTATGAAAGATATAATTGATAAGATGTACTTCATCAAAATTCAAAACTTCTGCCCTGCAAAAGACAATGTCAAGAGAACAAGAAAACAAACCACATTGGAAGAAAACATTTGCAGAATTCATATTTGATAAAGGATTAGTATCTGAGATATACAAAGAACTATTATAACTTAGCAATAAGAGAACAAAAAAAACAAATGGGCTAAAGACCTTTACAGACACCACACCCAATAAGCAAAATAAGCCTATAAAAATATGTTCGAGAACATGTCATCAGGGAAATTCAAATTAAAACAGCAATAAGGTACCACTACACGTCTATTAGAATGACAAAAATCCCAAATATTGACACCACTGAATGCTGGAGGAGGCTGGGAACAGCAGAATTCTAAGGCAGTGAATATATCAGTATAACACCATAATGATGGATGCGTGTCATTATGCTTTTGTACAACACCAAGAGTAAAACTTAATGTAAACTGTGAACACTGGCTGATTATTATTTGTTAATATAGATTCATCAATTGTAACAAATGTATCCCTCTGATGGGGGGATGTTTATAACAAGGGCAGGATATACATGATGGGGACAGAGGACATATGGGACATCTCTGAGCTTTCCCCTTAATTTTACTGTGAACCTATAACTGCTTTAGAAAAACAAGTCAGTAATAAGGATAGGTAAATAGAAACTCTCTATATGGAAACAGAGAAAGAGATTCCATTTAAATAAAAATTACAATGACTATCAATTTGTATGAAGATGTCAACTGCTCTAATACAAATTTAATTGGAGACCCATCTGAAAACTCTTCTAATTTGATGACAACTCAGAAATCTAAGATCATCAGTGCTCCCAAGCAGGACAAAGAAAATTATATTAAGCATATTGGGATTAAATTTCTAAAAACAAAAGATAAAGAATAATTTTATAAGCAGCCAAAGGAAAAAGAAGGCAAATTATTTAAAGTGGAAAAGCAATAAAAATTACAGCTGATTCTGGACACAAATAGGCAGGAGGTGATGAAAAGTTAAATAAAAAATATGTAAAATCTTTAAAATGCTTGAGCAAAAATAAAATCAATCAACATTTTTACATTCAATAAAAATATTTTTTTAAAAAAATAAGGGTAAAATATAGACAGATTCAAATAAATAAGCTGGGAGAATTTAGCATCAGAAGATAAGCATCATAAGAAGTGTGAAACATTTTCTTTATGAAGCAACAACCAGAACACTGCATTTTGAGACAGATTGCAATGAGTTCAGAAAAAAATTATATTAATCTGTAGGCAACCAGTTAAAATATAAAACAAAGAGTTATAGCTAGAAGGACAATAGAGATGAAGAAATAAAATGTTAAAATATAGGGTGTCCCAAAAATGTATACACACATTTGAATAATTATGAAGACAGTGTTTATTAAAATCCATTTCATTTTCAAACTTGAGCTATCAGCTGTTACACTGTGTATACATTTTTTGGAACACCCTGTATATATTGTGCTTGCAGTGGAATAAAAATATATATTTTTATAAATTTTAACCTATTAAAAAAGGAAAAAAAAAAGGAAGTAAAACAGACACGCACATTCATCAATTATACAGTATCACAAAGTTCTGAGCATGTAGTCAATCTTCAAATGGTCTAAGACTTTATTGGGATCCACTGCTATTGATTTTCAACAGTTTTCCACTATGAATTATTTTGTAGTTACTCGAAGGCTACAACCACCCCAATCAATCAAATCAAATAGCATTTGGTGTCAAATATCCAACTGTGTTAGCTTAGTGCTGCCACCTGTAACTATTTTCTGAAACTAAATTTTATTAGGTCTTCAGGTATTAACAAATTCAAGTTCTTCATTTAATCATATTTACCCAAAGTATTTTATTCACGTCAAAAAAAGCATTAGTAGCATTAAAGTGTACTTATTTATACATAAATTGATTATATTTTTGGTATTTGTATTTCTTTGCCAGAGACATTAAAATACTTGTATTTCTGTCCCAGGCTCCATAAAAATCATTTATAGTCTCTTTACAAACCTTGAAGAAATTTCCAAAGATAAATCATCCTTAATGTTTGTTATGTAGTTTCAGTGCTCTTACAAGAAAAATAAAATAAGCCATACAAAGTCAAATAAACTAAAACACACACTTACCCTAAGAAAATAATTATCAATATAGAATAGTAAAATTGCACCAATCAATCCAACTTTGCCAGATGAAATTTTCCTCTTCATTTAGGAAATTTCAAAATAGGTCAACAGAAATTTCACAATTTAAGGTGCTTCTTCTAACTAGTTTATTGGCAGGTAGAGTCATTTAAATATATTCAACACCATGCAGGATAATATTTTCGTACAAGCATATTTCAAATATTGCATGGGAAATACTTATACTAAAATATTACTTGTTTATCTGAAGTCCAAATTTCACTGGGAATCTTGTGCTTTTTCTGGCAACCCTACTGAGAAAGTAGTAAGCAGTTGAGTTTTGAAGAAATAAGTTAAATTAAAGGAGTTGCAGTGCCTAACAATTAGGCTACATATTTTTAAAAACTAAAACAAAAACTTCACAAAAGAGCTTGTTCAGAGTAGATAGCAAAATATAGGGTTGAGAGAAGCCAATGACAGTGGAGAACAAATCAGATATAGACTCTGTATGACATGGAAGGAAGTCTGAATGTTTTGCTGAAGGTATGTGGTTAAGAAAATAGAGTCATGTTAGCAGTTAGGTCAATCCAGACACAATGAAATCAAAGAAATTTAGAGGGTATGAATGGAAATAGTATGGCTACTTCTGAGCCTGGAACACAGAAAAAAAATCATGATGTGCAAGAAATGATGAGAGGTGGTTTTTAAGGGAGGTAGAAGAAGGGAACACACTTTTACTTATTACAGACACATCAGTTAGCTGGCTTCATTTGCCAACTAGACGTAGAGCAGTGAAGGTGAGGGGACAATGAAGAATCTCCTTCATGTTTCTTTTTGGGCAACACAGGAAGTAATGATGCTGTTTACTGAGTGTTGGCATGCAGGATAAGGGGTAGTGCTGAAAGGAAGATTGTGAGTTCAGCTATGGACATGTTGAATTTGAGGTGGCCATACAATATCCACAAGAACTGTACAGTATGAGGTTGGATATATGGCCCTGGAATTCGCTGAGGATGATTAATTTTAGAGCTATTGGCATTGCAGTAGTAGCTGAATTCATGGGAGAAGATGTAATGATTTAGCAGGTATGTGTAGCATAAAAATATTTCATCAAATCTATAAAAAAATTATTTTACAAACCTCATTTACCTAATTGAATAGTTTAAAGTACAAAGAAAAAAGGCATTGCATGTTTAAAGGAATGATTTCTAGGCAAGTACCTTAATATTCTTTTAAACAGCCCTACAAGGTAAATGTTATAATCCCCATTTTCCAGGTGAAGAAAGTCAAATTAATTAAAGATAAAAAATTTGATCAAAGTTGTGCAGCTAATAAGAAAGTAGAGGGGCAGCAATACTGATGCAAGTTAATGTGACTCCAAAGCTTCGATTACATAACTTATTACCTTAATCTATATACAGACAACACTAATATTAACAATGTGTTATTTGGAAAAACAATAAATGAACTAAGATCATTCTTTACCTCATGTTTGAATATAAAAAATTAAACCTGATTAAAATTTTGAAGGTAATGGTTTATATGGCTATTTATACAAAGGTTAACAATAAAATATGCCTATGCTTAGTTAAACAAATAATGCACTAAGGACTCAAATTTTTCTAGTTACTAAATTATGGATTAAATAAATGTGTTGTTTTCACTAGCTAAAAAATAAAACAATAGAAGAATGTCAAATATGTCAAGATTGTTTTAATTATGCCCACCAATGGAATCAGATGGTAAGAAATGATTAAGGTGTCTATGGGTCTAAATCTGCATGGAGACCTCTTATTTTCATTTTTTCAATGTATTTATTGATAGTTTCCCCTTTCTTTCCAAAGTATTTTGTGTTAGATAATGAATTGTATGTTCTCCTCACCTATGAGACATCCCACTGATATGCCAGGGTTAGGGTGGGGAGACATAGTCAGATACCATCACACAGAAATATGAGTCCAGTTATCTTTCTCCCTCCATATTTCCCATCTATCAATATCTTTCTATGGATTTCAATAGTGAAGGAGTCTATTTATATGTATACCTAATATCTTTGTCTATTTAGGCACTTATCTATCTATATTTATCTTTTGTTATTTCTTCTCTCCTGTAGCTTACTATTCCAGCATTAGTAACTTTATGCTGCTTACAGCCTATGCTAATTGCCAGATCTTTTACACATTATTTCTTTTAATTCTCACAGCCACCATGGATTTGGTAGTATTTTTAATTAAACAATCAGAGAATTGCCACTCAGAATGGTTTAATCTCTAAAGATTGTAAAGATCCTAAGCAAAAAAAGTAAAGGTTTAAACCTGGGTTCTTCGTCTCTGTGGCAGTACCCGTGTCATCACAAGTAGCTCAAGCAATTTGCTCGCCTTTACCTCATATCTACTAAGAAAAAGTCAGAAAAGTGGAAGTTTCTGTAAACTTCTTACCCCAAAAAGTGTAGTCAGAATAAGTATAACCAACTCTTTAAGAGAGAAATATGATACAGAGACTTGGCTGAAATTTAATATGTACACACCGAAAATAGAATCAGTGCTTAGTAATTCCTCCAGGCTCTATAGGGCTGAACAGACATCCTGGTGTGATGCTTGGCTGGGGGTATTGGCCCTTGGAGGCATTAAGCAAGAAGAGGGAACATTTTCGTTTATCTTCTTTATTAAGGGATACTGGTATTTAATGGGTTGGCAAGGAATGCAGTCTGCAAGCATTTCACACAAGGAAAAATTATGTCTTGTTTTATGTGTTTGTAATGTCCTATCAAATATTCATAAAAATGAAAAATATGTTTATAGTAAATGAACTTGACATTTAAGTTTCTTTACATATTAACACTTTTTCCCCCCACAATTTTAAGATTTATTTCCAGGAAATGCAAATGCTAGTAGAGTGGAAAGAAATTTTAATTTGTTTTGCTCAGGAATTTAGAGTTATCCTCAATTTTGGATACTAGACCATCAATAACAACTCCCCTCATGGTATTTGATTTTCCAAAAAGGTTATTTGTATAACAGTGTTCATAGCAGTCAAATTATAGAACATGTATTTGACTAGTTCACCATGTCTAATTTTATTTTGCCTGAAAATTTACATATTGAAATGCATGTTATTTTATTATAAATGAATTTCCTATTATTTCTATTTATAGTATAGCTATAGTATTATTGATCTTTTAAAATTATATTTACAGTTAGGCTTTATTACCTATGAATTTCATTCCATAGTAATAAAAAAGGCATTAAAATTATTATTATTTTTTAATGAAAAGATGTGTTGGGTCTGTGAAAACTACTTCCTCAAAGGAATAGAGGAATGTTTCTAGGACACTGGAAAGTTCTGACTAACAGAGTTTATAAGTTCTGAGGAATGTATACCATAACCAAACTTAAAAAATGAAATTAACTTATCACATCAGGCTTCACTGATGGAGCTCATTATTTTGTTAAAAGGGCTTTGAACACCGTGGTTATTACTGTCCATGTTGAATAATCAAGGAGCTAGGTGCTGCAGCATGCAAATCCCTTCTCCAGGACTCAAGACATGTCCTCTGCCCTGGATGTCTATGTTCATTGACTTCTATAGACAATGTATATAGTCATGGCTCCCCTTATCTAAATTAGGAACACTTTGAAGAACCACCCCACCAAGTCTGGCATTCCTTGTGGGGTCCATTGATGTCTTGTATTTATATCACAAATCATAATCTCTGCTCAGTCTTCCTGTAGTCTCACGAATATTATTCCAAGGGGACTGAACTCCATGTCAGCCTCAGCTTTCTGGAGAAGCCAACCTGTGAAACTCAGACTCTGGGTATACTAACATTTTGGGGGCAAGAATTACATGTGTATAAATAGATATTTAGATTGATATGCAGATAGGTAGAAAGATAGATAGATAATAGATCATCGTTTCTAAAGGGATCTAAATAGTCATATCATTTAATCACTTCATATTAGAGATGAGGAAACTGCTCTCTTGTCATATGTCACTCATCCAAAGCCCTATGGCTAATGAATGGCATAAGTCTAAGTGTCCAAGCCTCTTAACAACCAAGCCAGGACTTTATGCTGTCACATAGTATGAGTAAGAATGCAGGTTTGGCCGCCCACCTCAATGAAAGCCAAACTCGTGAGACAGGGGCTGGTGCAAACAGAAAGAGGTTTATTCAGGTGCCACAACTTAGGGGAATGGTGAACTCCCATCTCAAAGACCATCTCGCCTTCCTGCTCAAGTTTGTGGTTCTTATAGGGATAGGGAAGGGAGAGGTTTTTGTCCTATCCAATTATCTTGCTAGTTTTTGGTGCTCTTGGGCCCTGTTTACTAATCTTTCTAGCTTTTGTAATGTTCGGAGCCCTATCCTTTCATCTTTCTAGCTTTTGGCTCTCTCAGTGTATGAACCTCCCCCTGCACCATATTGGCCAATGTGGGAGACTCCGTGGCACTCCCTGTCTACAATAACAATAGGACTGTGAAATTTAAATTTACAATATTACTTTACTCTTGATTAAGTACTTTTACTGTTTCTCAGCTTTAATCACCACTCTATTTTCTCAGCATTCACTATATAATATGTTAATGTGCTGATATTTTTGATAATATGTTGCATAAAATGTGTTGCATTTCATTGGAGTCTCTCTCTTCTTTTTATTTACTTAGTAATTTATTAAATATTATTTTATGAATTATAAATATTACCAATATTGGAGTAAAATATATTGATACCTTTATTAATATAAACATCTAATAATTGTTAATATTTAAGGATAATTTTATCGTATAAAGGTGGACATATTAAAAAGAAAATATGCTCTAGGTTCACTTTCATCTTCCTTTCAATAAATGTGATTTATCTCATCATAAACACACATCATTATTGTATGCTATGTGATACATATTAATGTTATAAAATATACTTCATAAACTTTTACAGCTACACCATTTCAATTATATCTGGATGTAATGTCTCAGTTTCGTATTAGTTTTCCAAGTATCTAGGCATTTTTATATGTGTTCTTTTTAACTTTATCTCTGTTTTTCTCTGTCTTTGCATCTGACTTTCTATTTCCAGTGTCATCAGACAAGCGACCACTGGAGAGCTGTCCTTGTTTTTCATTTCCTAATGGAAGTGGAAAGATGCAAACCATCACCACAAAAACAACCACCACCAAAAAAAGATGAAAAGGGGGAATAAATGAAATGGTATTTTTTTTTTTATGCTTTGTGGAATAAAGAAGCATTCAAATTCTGTGATTATGTAGGTTTTCCAAAATCACCTACTTATAGCAATACAGTACCTGTGCTTGCTCTTCATTTACCATCTTTTGCCATGCAGCCAACACTACTTATATGCATATTTGAAAAGGCATCAGGCAGGCCTTCGGTAATGCCCATTTTCCACGATGTAGAATTTCCAGTGACATATCTAGCTAGAAAAAGAGATTAGTTACTAAAATGCATTAATGCGACCCTTCAGCAATAGCAGATATTAAAAGAGCAAATTCATCTAATTGATAGCCTTTCTTTGGCAAAGGCATGTGCTATATATGGTTTTATAACCACACAATGGAATATTATTCAGCTGTGATAAAAAATGAAATTCTGCCAATTATGACAACTTGGATGAAACTTCAGGGCATTATGCTAAGTGAAATAAGTCACACAGAGAAAGACAAATACTGCATGATGTCACTAATATGTGGAATCTGAAAAAGCCAAACTCATCAAAGAGAGTAGAGTGGTTGTTGCCAAGGCCTAGGGGTGAGGGAAATGAGGGAGATGTTGATTAGAAGGCACAAACTTCCAGTATTTAAGGGTGAATAAGTTCTGAGGATTTAATGAACAGCATAGTGATTATAGCTAATAATACTATATTATATGCTTGTAAGTTGCTAACAATTATGAGGTGATAGAAGCATTAACTAACTCTGGTGTGGAAACATTTTGCAACATATAACTGCATCAATCAACATGTTATACACTTTAAACTTATACAATTAAACATTAAGTTATATCTCAATAAAGCCAGAAAAAATGTGCTTAAAAAACAATAATAGATTTATAAATTGACCAAAATTAAAAAATATAGGATTTTTTTTAGAAGAAAGGCAATTTTATTCTTTTAAGAAAATGTACCAACAGGGAAGGAGCACACTAGTCATATCTTAAGCAGGGGTCTGAGATGAAGCCTGGCCTGACCAGGGCTTGGAAGAAGCTGTGGCCCTTGGAAGAAAACCAGACAGGCTCAAGGGTGGGACTTTGTTCTGTTAGCACCAGGGACAATCCATACCTGCAGTCAGAGTTGGAGACAGGACAATGGGTGGCCCTGTTCTTCTCCACCTGAGCAGTCTGAGGAGAGGCTTGTGTCAGGAGATCATCTGTGTGTGTTTCTTAAACTCACAGACCCCTCTGTTCCTTTTTGTCCCCTGTAAACATGAGAGTGGTCTTGCAACTGACAAGTCCCTCAGGACAAAGTAATAATAATCCAACAAATCTAAATATTTTGTTATACAATTTTAGTCTTTCTTATATAACCTCAGTATATATTCCTATCATATTTTCAAATTGAATTGCATATTAATTCCTTCTTTTCCAACCATTAACTTATCTCAATGTTTTGTAATTTCATACATGGATAATTTTCTTTTTGTCACTAGTGTATTTCCTATATGTTCCATGGGCAAAATGTTGTTAGACAAATCATGCATACCAGTACAATTTTATATGTACTTTGTTCATACTTCTTCAATATTTTCTCATTGATTATTTTACAACTTCATAGCTTTTCTAGGCATTTTGATTTTAGAGGAGTTTGGACTCAAACCTATTTTGTCAATATAAATTCTAGTTTTATATTATAACATTATTTTTGGTGAAAGTGATTCAACTTAAACTAGCTTAAATTTAGCTTAAATTTAAAGGGGACATTTATTGGTACATGTAACTAAATCATAGAGGAATATTTAGCTCAGTTACAATTTGATGTAATAGTCAATCACCACCCAAATTTATATCATATGCCATTCCTGCTGAGTTAGCATTATCAGTACCAAAATTACTGCCAGCAACTACTAGCACTACTTACATTGTGATTGGTAATTTTTTTTTTTTTCAGAGAAAAATAGGGTTGAGTCCAAGCAGTCTCAGAAAAAGTTAAGGCATTCCTTTATTGAATCAGCTTATGTCATATACTCACTCATGGACCAGTCACCACCATGGCCAAAGACAGACTACCCTTCTTTCCTTACTCCAATCCTGGTTGTATTAGTTACTGTAACCTGGAATGGAGTAAATTCCACGTAAATCCCACGGCTGAGAATTTAGGGAGAAGTCATTTCCCAAAGAAAGTTAAAGTTTCTTTTATCAGATAAGAATGCTGGCCAGCAAACAACAGATATGAATGGTTTCCTACATTAACCCTTTACCACACCTACCAATATTATCTAATCATTGCTCGTTGCCTCTTGAGGATTCCATAAGTATTTCCACCCATTTGTTTCATTCATTCTTGTTCACCCATAATAATGTTTTGAAATCACCCTTTATACATAGTTCAACTTCAGGATTTTTTTTCTTTTTATTGTTGACACTATGATTTTCCAGTTCATGGTTGATATGCTGCCTTCCAGATGGTTGCAATTATTTGATGATTATATTGAGTGTATTTTATTTTCCCACTTTCTCCATTATTTAACTTATGATGTATAAGTAGCCAGTACCTTATAATTAAAATTTAAAAACCTAACAACAGGGAACCTGAATTAATTGTTTTGACATTTTCCATAATATCCAACCTTATGAAACCCTGTGCATATTTATACCCAGAAAAGACACTAATTTGTTTTATGAGTTCAAATTATTTCAGAGGCCAAATAAGATATAATACTGAAGGTTAAACTTGATGAAATTATCCTATTTTGGGGTTCATCAATATTGTATTTTACACAACACATAAAAAAACTAATAGAATATCACTTTAAATAAAAATCTTCTCTTTTGATATTATTACAAAGACATTTAATTTAGGTTAACAGTTCCCTAAATAGCCAAAGCAATGTTGAGAAAGAAGAACAAAGTAGGAGGCATCACACTTTCTAATTTCAAACTATACCATAAAGTTGTAGTAATCAAAATAATATGGTATGGTCATAAAAATTGACATGCAGAACAATGGAACAGAATCAAGACCCCAGAAATAAACCCTTACATTTACTGTCAACTAATATTTGACATGATAACTAAAAATACTCGATGGGAAAGATAGTCTCTTTAATATATTGTGTTAGGAAAAGTTGATAATCACATGAAAAAATTTAAACTCAGACCCTTATTTGACACTACCCACAAAAATTAACCCTTAATGATTATTGAATAGATTTATAAAAGTAAGGATATTTTTTAATTGGCCATTGGAAAATTTATAAATTATTAATGTGTTTGTTATGTAGAAAAAAATTATAATATAAAATCTAATAAAATATATCAGAAAATAATAGACTTAAGCATATCCCTACTAAATTGGTAACATATAAAGTCACAATATGATATTATTGTAGTTTTGTCATTACTAAAAATTGTAGATTGATCAGGGATTAGAATACTAGTAGGAGGACAAATCATGACAAAATTAAAATTAATTGGCATTTTTACAGAATTAATAGAAAAAATGGTTAGTTGCTGACCTTAAACAAATTAATATCAAGTGAATTGAGAAAAATAATAGTGCAATAACTAAATTGAAATTATTAGACATTAAATATAAAAATACATATTTTTCAAAGGGTAGGAGACATTCCTTTTTTACAGCTGCATAGTATTCCATGATATAAATGTTCCACAGCTTTTTTATCCACTCAACTACTGATGGGCACTTGGGCTGTTTCTAGATCTTAGCTATTGTAAATTGTGCTGCTATGAACATAGGGGTGCATATATTCTTTCTGATTGGTGTTTCATGTTTCTTAGGATATATCCCCAGAAGAAGGATCACTGGGTCAAATGGCAGTTCCATTTTTAATTTTTTGAGGAAACTCCATACTATTTTCCATAGTGGTTGCACCAATCTGCATTGCCACTAGCAGCGAACTAGTGTTCCCTTTTCTCCACACCCTCACCAGCATTGGTTTGTTTGTTGATTTATTGATGATAGCTTTTCTGACAGTTGTGAGGTGATATCTCATTGTGGTTTTAATTTGCATTTCTCTGATGATTAGTGGCAGAGCATTTTTTCATACGTCTCTTTGAGACAGCGTGAATGGACCTGGAGACTATTATGCTAAGTGAAATAAACCCATCAGAGAAAGACAAATATCACATGATATCACTTATTTGTGGAATCTAATGAACAAAATGAATTTACCGACAAAATAAAACCTGAAGCATAGAGACATAGAACAGGCTGACATACCTGGATGTGGGATTGGGGGACAAGAAGAAATAAACCAAAGAACTTATATGCTTATATACATAGCCCATGGACACAGACAATGAGGTGGTGAAGGCCTGGAGGGGGTGGTTGGGGCTGGCAGAGGGGAGTAAAGGCGGGGGAAATGCAGGACATCTGTAATATTGTCAGCAATATATATTACATATATATGTATATACATATACATGCACGATGGAGCACTCACTACGTCTGAAATAGGAAAAGATACCCCCACACAAGGGGATAAACCCAGCACAGGTTGTGTGGGCCCTTTAGTATACATTATATTATTTTATGTTTAGTGATTCTGTTTAGCCTTGGTCATGTTAGTTAACATGGCTGAGCCTTTGTTTTCTCATCCGTAGGACAGGATAGTAGCAGAATATTCTCTACACAAACTCCAGCATCTGTGGGAGGCTAAAAGGAAATGAAGAAGGTAAAGCAAGTGTAAATATTTATAAATTATGTAGCCATACGAAGAATGCTGTTACACTACTTTACATAGATACAGGTGCTGGAGTTTGTATAGAGAATATTCTGCTACTATTGCTGAGCTAAAGTAAATCAACAGTATTTAACTGAAATTAAACAATTTCCTACCACAAAGGCCCAGAGAAACCTTCTAGTCTACATCCTTTCAATATACAAATCCAAGACATACTCACTCAGTCTTATTTTAGTAGTAATGAAGGTGTTCATTTATTTTACCTGAGGTCTTTAAAACATCAATCTCATTTTAGATATCTAGAACTGACATAATTATTCCTAAATACCTGCTGTGTACTATGTACCACAGTACTAAGTTTCAGGGGAGTTTCATATCAGAGAGGGAGATCATGTGTGTCCCCAAAACAACTTCACTGAGACCCACCTTCACACTCCCAAATCCTGGTGCAGAAATTTGATTGCAAATAGGAAAAACAATGACAGGGTCTTATAAAATTCTCAACACAGGAAGGTAATTCAGGAATATACTTACAGTTGGCTAAAGCAACACTCAAGGAAAGTTTTTGGCAGTAACCAAGGACATTGACCAATACACTGTTTCCTTGCCTTTGCTTTCTCCTTGGGGGAGGTAAGTAGTGAGTTCCTAGTAAAGTCATGAGATTTCCACTACAACCAAAGTATATAAAATGCAGACATCAAGTTTTTGGAAAGCCTAGATTACTGAGGTTATTTCTGCCCTAAACTTAATGAAAGCTGGAAGGTGGACTGTTCATGATAAAAAGCAATTGCTAGGGTTCTGGTTCTAAATTAAGCGGAATCTCATTCCAATACCTTAGCTCATTGCATTAAAATCTGCACTTTGTACTCTGCAGAGTCCAGTGAGATTTTAGAGTACATTTGATTTTTGAGTCATACCATGGGAGAAAATAATTATTTTGCATTTATAAGGAGACCAGACTGATGGAAGTTGTGAATTCTTTTCTGCTGTGTCTTAAAGTGTTAACTTCCTATGTGACTAGGGACATTTTAACAACCCTAGTGGACATAGTTGACAAAGTTTCCACATGAAAATAAAAGCACAATTTTCTTAAATTATTTTGAAGAAAATGTAATATACATATACATATATATCTATAACATATACTGATATATAGTCAATTCAATATACATTTGAATATATATTTGAACACATATGTAATATATTTAATAATAATTATAATAGAAATCCACATATTATCACCAACATTAAAGCAGAATCTTTTAGTATAGCCGATGCAACTCAGGGACTGTCTTGGCAGGTTACTCAGCGGCCAACTAGATCCTTTCCTTGTAGACTTTGCCTTGGATCCGGGGACCACCTACCTGAGATAGCCCAGGACATAAATTATGTGCCCTAAATTGATGTGTAATATCTGGATTGAAAGAGGCATCAGATTCCTTTGCAAAGAAGCAATTTAAAAAGTATATTTTATAAACCATTATGCTACATTCTGATTATTAAGTATTAATCAATATTTTTTCTCAGGGGTATAATTTTGTTTCTTTTTGAGCTTTATAAGGAGTCTTACACTGTTGGTTTCATGCTTACCATTTTAGGAGAAATTTCCATATTAAAGAACAAGTTTTCTGGATTTGTTCAAATTCTTCAAATGCTTCCACTCTGTGGCTTTACTTTTTAAAAAAGTTAAAAACAAAACAAAAAAAAAACACCTAAAGTGATCCAAACACACTTTTATATCATAAGAATTATAAGCCAGTTTTGTTAAAAAATAGAAGTAGGGAATACTTTCATTTAGGTTTATCATGAGTTTCATAAAAATCGGTAAGAATTGCACAAGTAAGTAAGGAATATTTCTGAGGAGAATGGCAGTCATTCACTAATGGTTGTTCCCAAGGAGAGAGCATTTCTTCACAGCCTCCGCTGGTCATGGGTGAACTCTGCTGTTAATGGTCTGTGAATAGCATTATGGATACTCTCCTGGGGACAGGCCTAGTTGCTAATAATTTCTACCATGCAAATATGCTCATTGACCTACAATGGGGATGAAAGTGCAGCCTTCTGGAGCTGTTCGCAGCAATTAAACTCAGTGCCCAGGGTGGCTAATTTCCACCATCAGAACAAGGAGAGTGGTTAACGCTGTGCTCCGTCTCTGCCTCACATCCTGTAATTCTTGGTGTCTTCCTCCTGAAACTATGTGCCAAGTGACTTCTTCCAGTGAGGGTTTCCAGCAGTCAATGTGTCTACATTGTCACATATATGAAATTAGGCCCTTCAGAATATAATAAAACTAATGGGAATATGAGGTAACTTTTCTGTACATTAATGCCTGTATCTTTGATGTACTTTCACTAGAGCCTGGAGGTGCGTAGGTGGAAACGACAGCCTAATAGAGCCGTGTACCAGCTCTAAATTGGAAGGGAGCCAGGAAAGAAGTCAGACAGCTTTTTTCCCCCTCGCCACTTGAACTTACTATTATTTCTCATTGAAGTACAGTGAAATACAGTGCATCGTTCATGATAATTATGTGTCTGGTGTTGAATGTTTGATAAAGCGATAATACTCCTCAAACCTCAACTCCAAGTTGGAGAACAAAGAACAATGTGACCACCCCTACCAAAAAGTTAAAAGATATAAGATAAAAGGGTACGTGTTTCCTGATTCCTGTTTTTTCTCAGCAATCAGAAGAGACTGACACAAGGTGGCCATGTGCATGTGTTCTAACAATGCCTTTAAGTGCCAAAAATTGAATCCTTTTACCAGAGTTTTTAATTATATATTTTTTAGAATAGAAAACTAGTAGAAGCATTAACTTCATTGACTATAAAAATCACTCTACTAGAAACTTATGAAAAAATTGTTTCATTGACTGGTAAGGATCTCAACACACTTTACTTTCTGTGTATTTGTTGATGTAGTTTTTTAGTCTTTGTGAAATGATGTATATAAATAAGAAATATTAAAAATTTCCTAGAAAAATAATTATTATATCTATTAATTGTCAGTGGATAAAAATCAGATAAAAACCCAGAACATAGGAAAGATAACTATGTCTTTAAAAAACTTGGGTAGCCATTAATATAGGCTTGGATTTTTAGTTTTCCCTAAGAAAAGCCAAACCACATATCCGGAATTTCTATTTGAAATAGCTGTTCTTAATTGGCAACAAATAACCTTGCAATTTGAAGGATTGAAGTTCAATTCTTATCAATAAACCGTTTGGGGGGAAAAATTTGATACATTTACATAATGGGATACTACAAAGCGGTAGAAAAGAAGGACACCTTACTTTTGCGACAGCATGGATGGACCTAGAGAACACTATGCTGAGTGAAATAAGCCAGTCAGAGAAAGACAAATACCATATAATTTCACTTATATGTGGAATCTAATGAACAAAATAAACTGACAAACAAAATAGAAACAGAGGCATGGATACATGGAACAGTCTGACAGCTGTCAGAAGGGAGGGGAGTCAGGGGACTAAATAAAAGAAAGTTTAAAGATTAGCCAGAGGACACACATGCATAACCCGTGGATACAGACAACAGCGTGGTGATGGACAGCCGGAAGGGGGGGCAGGGGCTGGGTGGAGGTGGGCAAAGGGGTGGGGGGTGATGGGGACATCTGTAACAGTGTCAGCAATAAAAGCAAAGATAAAAAAATATTTTGCAAAAATTCTGGAAGGACATGTTTTCCATAAATTCTTTAGAGAAACCACATTTTATTGTTAATTAAGCCAAATGATTGTTTTCACATTCTATATTTTTTTCTATATATCTTATCAGAATTAAGCATATTTTACATTTATTGCATTTATTGTTTTTCTACCCTTCTAAATCATAACCTCCATAAAGTCATGGACTTTGCTTACTATGTCAAATTCTATGTCCTGGAACCTAGACCAGTTCCCGGTATATGATGACTGCTCAGAATACATCTGTAGGAAGAATGAATATTTCAGTGAGACATCCTCCCTGATCTCAGCTGACTTTTTATTTCACATCATTGACACTATGGGTCTTACAAAACAACTTCTTTGATTATTAGAAGGCTAAAGATAAAATACTTTTTATATAACTAGAAAATATAGAGCACCAGTTGAATGTGTTTTAGGCATCATAATATCATTGCCCTTATCTTTGTTTTAATTCTCATAAATACAGAGTGAGACAAAAGTAAGTTTATGGTTGTTTGTATGAAAAAGTAATACAATAGTTGATAAATAATAATACAAGAATAAATTCTGTATTTGTGTACTCACAACTGAACCTAGTTTTCTTCACCCTATATTCGATGTGCCTTCTTATTTTGTTATTTTCTAATGTAACAAAGTGTTGTTTTATAAATATGGAAAGTAAGGAGTAAAATTATAATGAAAGAACAAAGACAGGATACTAAGATGACAAGAAAGAAAAAAGGAAGATATGAAAAAAAGGGAAAGAGATAGGGAAGAAGAAGGAAGGAAGGAAGGAAGGAAGGAAGGAAGGAAGGAAGGAAGGAAGGAAGGAAGGAAGGAAGGAAGGGAGGGAGGGAGGGAGGAAGGAAGGAAGGAAGGGAGGAAGGGAGGGAGGAAGGAAGAAAAGAGGGAGGGAGGGAGGAAGGAAGAAGGAAGGAGGGGGGAGGGAAGAAGGGGGGAGGGAGGAAGGATGGGTTATACAACAAGTAAGCAAATAAGAATAAAAAGAAGTAGGGAAGTTAAATGAGAAGAATTTTTAAAGGGAAGAAAACTGAGAAGAAGTGATCTTGGTAGTGGGGAGAACTGGGAATAATTCATTAATTGGAAAGACTAAAGTCAAATAGATAACAAATATCTCTTGCTAAACATAATATATACTGGGTAAATACAAATTTATCATGACTAACTGCACTTTGCCTAAATTTTGGAAGACTTGAGGAGGTTTTTAGCTCTCTCAATAAATCAACCAATCATAAGATGAGAGATGAGATTAAATAAAATGTTTTATATTTATGTGAAGTTGATATCTAATGTAGTGTTTTTAACAACTCTGAATAATAGTAGAAATAATACATTTGTTTAATGAAAAAGCCACAGGAAGTAAAGCCATAGGCATAATGCAGGCTGCTTTTACAGTGAAGAGCTGAGTGATAACCTATATAAACACAGCCATAAATGAGTGGCAAATGGCCCACTCTTGGGCTGATGGAAAAAGTTGAAGTTGTCCTCCAAATAGAGCCATCAATAATTTACAGGAACAATAATTCATGATTTGTTTGAAGGCTTAAAACACAACTGAACAGTGGGCTGCTCCAAAGCACCGATGTTGGCCCCCCCTCAGCAGTCGGGGAAAACAGCAATAAGAGCATGTGATGAAATATGGTGACCCATTAACACAGTAACACAGAAAACACATTCATTCCTCCCTCTAAATCCTTCTTTCAAAATTGTTTTAGAGAGAGTAAGGGCTGTTTCTTATCATTTGGTTCCTGACATGAAGTCTTCTCTTTCTGAAATCTACTAAAAATAAACGACTTAATGAGAACTTACACTTATTGAACTCACGTACTCTAGTACATGAGCAGGCCAGTGCTCTAACAATGCACTTCTTTTCCCTATTGAATTTATCTGGATGATTTACATCACAATACACATTGGTGGTGGGCTGGAAAATGTCTAGTTAACCTTCCTGGCCTTCTCTACCCTGCTGTATGTCTTGGGAGACTGACTATTATGGACTGCATCAATTGAGTGCCTTGCCTTCTGGCTTAGAGAATGATTTGACCAAAAAGCAGAAATGGCAGGAGATTAAAGGCAGGAGGGGAACAGAGTCAGATTGTTTATTTCCTTTCTCACTTCTATTCTGTGGTTTACAGGATCCAACACACTCTTGAACTCTGGCCCCTATCAAGTAGTCTTCCTTCCTATACACCAGTGTTCACTGTGCTCCAGTGACACCCCTTCTTCTCTCTGCTCCTTTGGGAGGAAGTAATTCTCTGCAATTGCTAGAGCTTATGTGTCTCAACCTCCCAGTTCATACTGTATTAAAATTCCCTATTACTTTGTCTTTAAATAGCTTCAGTATCCATTCTACCTTGGAGTCATGTAGGGCTTAACAAACTGAATTTGGAAAGTGATGCAGGAAACAATAACCAATCTTCAGTTTCATATCATCATTAGGAAACAAAATGAAAGTAACATTGTAAACTTAAAAACAAAAATTAAGTAACTAGCCCGGCCAGCATGGCTCAGCATGTGAGCATTGACCTATGATCCAGGACATTGACATTCAATTCCTGGTCAGGGCACATGTCCAGATTTCGGGCTCGATTCCCAGCAAGGGGCATGCAGGAGGCAGCTGATCAGTGACAACTCTCTCATCATTGATGTTTCCATCTCTCTCTCTCTGAAGTCAATAAAGATATATATATATATATATATTTTTAAGTTAAGTAACTATATATCATGGTCTTCTACCTAAGTAAAAACTATTTATAAAATTATAAATGTGATCATCTGCCTCCCAAATGTGGTGAGGTAAATTCAAACAAACATTTAATACTACTAAAAATGTATTACAAGAGTACATGATTTGAAGAAGTATATATATATAAACATATATATATATATATAAAACTTATGATACTTATCTACCATCTAAGAATATGTGAACATTCGGCTTATATCTCTTTCCTTGGCAAATGTGTCAGGGAATATTCAGAGTTAGATCTCCCCCTCTCTTTCCCTCCCTCACATTTCTTCCCTCCCTGCCATCTCCCTCCCTTCCTCTCCTTTAAGTATTCAGTGAAATACCTTAAGGAGTACTGGGAGGAATGGATCTAGGCTCAGATCAACACCAGTAGAAATCAATGTGCCAATACTGTGGCTAATGTGTCAGGGAATCTCACATTTCACTCCCTTCTACGCTCCACAAAAACCCCAAGACAGCCTTGCTCATGCTTCTGGTGGCCGGAGATGGAAGCCCTAGACTTGCTTGAGCTGATGTTTGCATTGCCAGCTTTGCGGGGTTGAGCTTTCATTTCATTTCTGAGCTTCACTTTCGTTAGCTGTAAGGGAATAACAATCAGGTGCTCCACTCTTTTCAAAGTACAAAGTCTAAATAACACTTACGATCTGGAAATTATATAATTGGCTACCTTATTCATTTCATTTTATTCCTAGAAGAAAGATATATTATATAACCTAAGAGAGAGAACACCTGAATTAACAGAGAACCCTATTTTCTTTCACAGCCAAGTCTTCTGGCTTTAAGTCCACTAATTTTTACATTTCTGCTGGTATTTTTCAAAAGAACTGTCATGGTTCATCTATAGCTATTTGCACAGAATCTCTTTTTCTTTTCTCTTTTTTATGACTTCAAGTTCTTTAAAATTTAAAGGAAATGGTTTCATTATTTGTATTATAATAGAAATCATGCTTTGAGATATGAGGAATACAGGCATCTTTAATGGGGTCCTTTTTTATGTTTTATAGTGCCTATTTTTTCTTCTCCTCTTATTATTATTATTATTATTATTTACTTTTCCTTAATTTAAGATAAAATATATATTTTTAATTTTAAAAAGTCTGGAAAAGATCACCAAGTTAAGATAACCAGAATAACTTAGGGTAAATGAAAATATCCACTGTTTTATAAAATAGAAAATTAGAATTTTAACTATGCTCAATAAGACCATCAGGGACACCTACAGAAAATTGCACTATTAAGCTAATATTCAAGGGTGGCAGTTTAAACCAAGAACTAAGTAGCCAAATGTCCTGGGAAAAAGTCAATAAAAGGAGAGTTAATATCATTATACCATTAGTTTTTTTGTTTTTGTTTTGTTTTATTTTTAGATTAGGTAAGTCATAATGAAACTTCAATTTATATGCAGCAGATTTAACCTTAATTTTTTTTTTAATATTAAGATTTTGTTGTTGTTTTTTGTTATTGTTGTTTTTTGCTCTTCTAACCTAGTCTAATGGTAGAATTTAGAGATAAGATCTCCAATGCCTCTTTTTCATGGTAGAAAATTTTGAAACTGAAGGAAACAATTAATAAAGAAAATTAAGAAATCTATGTCAGAAAACTTTATATTCTACCTCCTTGGGCAAATGGTAACTACGTCTTGAAAATCACAACAAAATTCTCTGAAAAAGCATGGCTTTGAGTAATTATACAACATGCATGGAGGGGTAGATATCTCAGGACTTCTCTTAAATATATTAATTGGATTTGTGACTATGGCTGTTCTGCTTAGTTAATTGAATTTTGGTTTATCATTAATTTTGCCTCCACATCATAAGACTTTCTCTATGATAGAAGAAAAAGGATATGTTTTAACTGTGACTCTCATAACCTCTGTTTGAGTCTCTAGCATACGTAATGGAAAATTAAATGGTTAATTGAGTTTGGAAATAATTCATATCCTTCTTTCTTGCATATAAGTAAATGTAAAAAATGGTAACAATGGCTGGTACAAACTATTGCAATTGTTTTAATATAATGGAGATATAAAATATTATCAGTTTAAAAATCATATATACATTTTCTTATGTATTGATGGTTAAGTTATTCATTGATGAACGTTTGCTCAAGTTTTTCTGCTCCTTAATTTGTAATCTTAAAACTCATGTTCAGAATCTGTAATCCTAAATGTGTAACTCATTATGAGTTACTGTAATTTCACTCTAATAACTGGAAGATTATTTTAAAATAGTACTATAAAGCTTATGCATGCATATAAGATGCTTGGGTAATGTTATGTTCTAGTAAAAGAAAAAACCCTATTATTTTATTATTTTCTTTGAAGGTATTCAGAGTCCTTTATGGATATAAAAACATAAAAGTAAAACATCTTGATCTTTACTTCATTTGTATTGATCTCACAGAGAAGTAGAGGGTGAACATTTAAATTATAGTAGCCTATTTGAATTATTTTCACAATTCTGGTTTACTTTAGCTTATTTAGGTAGAAGTATTCTTAAAATATACTATTATTTACTTATTTTTAAAATTTCTCTCTGAGGGATGCTATTTTTAAGTAAATATTTGAATATACCTTCAATATAAAAAATTTAAAAGATTGCAAATGCGTTTTATAATTTTATGGATAAAAGATAATCCTTTAGATTTTTATCAAAATACCACTGTTATTAACCTAGTTTTTAATAACAGGAAAGGAGCAAAGGGAAGGCCAGATATCACAGGCCTGCCATTTGTGCAGCTTTGCCAGGAAGCTTTAGCTTTACGCTCCCCAGGGAGCCACCAGTCCATATCCCACAGATCTCTGGGGGAAGGGACTAGGCAAAGGGAAAATCCATGCATGCCCAGTAAAGTTGGGGAACAGGTCATTGGCCAGAGTAGGTGCAGCCACTGAGAGGGCCTGACATTTCGGATATTTAATCCCCTGAACAAAGGAGTTCCCTCTCTTGTGCACTTGTGCCCTTAGTTCTCTTGGGACTCTTGTTGCAGGGGTGGCGCTCTCTCAGCTCATCTTCACTCAGCCACATGGCCCACGGCCATGTGAACCCCACACACAACGGATTAATGGTCTGCAACTAGCCTGATGCTGAACTGGACCCAGTTGCCACATGGAGTGGAAACTCTGGACACTGGCTCTGCTTTCAGCGCTACTGAATCCCCAGCTGCACCTCTTCTAGGACCGGATTAAGGGAAAAGGGGCTTTGGAAACCCAGGGATGTAATTACAGTAAATCAAAATCACTCATCTTCCCGTGTGAGTCTCAGAAAATTCTTTTTCTTGCGATATCGTATGGACACCACCCCTAGCACTCTATGGGGAAAGGATACACCAAATCCACGGATAACAAAATTGAGATAAAAGACAGAAAGAAAATCTACCAAATGACCTAACTCATAAATAATGGCAGAGGAACTGAATAAAATGTTAAGAGAAATATTTCAAGAATGATAAAACATAGCCAAAATGCTTCAATGCAAGCAGGTAAAGTTAATGAAATACATACTAGAATAACTGGTTATACTCTAACCAAATGAATAAGTAAATAAAAATATAATCTTAATGGATTTAAAAAATGTGTGATACATTTTAGCATCTACTTCTGATTCTAAATAATAAAATAGGAATAAGACTAGATTGATTTTTTTATTAATATTAAAACAAAACTATGTGGCTGTACAAAAGAAGAATCTCATACCCTTTGAAACAGTATGGATGAACCTTGAGAGTATTATGCTAAGCGAAATAAGCCAGTCAGAGACAAACATCACATGATCTCACTTATATGTGGAATCTAATGAATAAAATAAACTGACCAACAAATTAGGTCCAGAGGCATGGAACAGACTGACAGATCTCAGAGGGGCGCTGGGTGAGGTGGATGAGAAGAGATTAACCAAAGAATTTATGTACATATTTGCATAGCTCATGGACACAGACAATTGGGGTGGGGGCTGGATGGAGGCTGGGAAAGGAGAGGAAAATGGGGAATATTTGTAATGCTGTCAACAACAACAAATAAATTAAAACAATAAAAAAACAGCAAAACAAAACATCCAAAAAGTCAGCATTATAGTAATTGGTGATGTAAGATACATCTGCATTATTATCAGGAACAATACAATGATCCGCATTTTCATCAATGTTCTTAAATACTGTTTACAAAATACTAGCCAAAGCAATTACACATAAGAAAAAGTATGAAATATATAATAAAATGGGACTAGAAGGGAAATATTATTGTTTAGATATCATATAATTCTGTCCCTGCAAATTCTAAGAGAAAGCTGAAAAATTTTGAAAGCAGTAGGAGAATCCAGCAATATGAGTGAGGGAAAAATCAGCGGCACGTACGGTCAGTGACCCACGTGCAAAGGATGGAAGGATTTAGCTAGCTCCTTACTGGATGGAATAAGTCAGGTCAGTTTCTCCACTGAGATTAACTACTAAACCTTCAAGAAAAACAGAAGGCATATGATTGAAGGCAGCAGAGGGCTAACAAACTAGTGGAGAATTATGGGCCTGGGTTCAGGAAAAGGAAATCCAGTCAGAGAAGCTAAGCATTTGGGGCTGCTTGGAGGTCCTTTATTTATTTCTTTATTTTAGAAATCTGGTGATGTATCAGACTTCTTCTGACAATAATATTTATTTTAAAGCATAAAATAAAATAGACTATAAGGAAATAATCACTGTACAATATGATCTCAGGTTATTTTTTAAAAATTATGCTTGTTATTAACACATTTGATAAGAATATAACATCAACATAAAAGCTGCCTTCATTTCAAAAAAGTGATAAACTACAACTAAATCAAGGACTAGCAGACCGACTAAAAACAAGTCAAAACAAAACAACAACAAAACACACACAGGGATGGAAGAACTTATATACTATAAAACATTAGTGATAGAGAGATGATGCACTATATTAATCACAGAAAAAGCAGATTTAAACATTAAAAGTGTACTCACACCTGTGAGAACGGCTACCATCAGCAAATCAACAAACAAGTGCTGGCGAGGGTGTGGAGAAAGGGGACCCTAGTGCACTGCTGGCGGGAATGCAGACTGGGGCAGCCACTATGGAAAACAGTATGAAGGTTCCTCAAAAGATTGAAAATGGAGCTGCCTTTTGACTCGGTGATCCCACTACTAGAAATGTATCTTAAGAATCCTGAAACACTAATCACAAAGAACTTATGCACCCCTATGTTCGTAGCAGCACAGTTCACAATAGCTAAGATCTGGAAACAACCCAAGTGCCCATCAGTAGACGAGTGGATAAAAAAGCTGTGGGACATTCACACCATGGAGTACTATGCGGCTGTAAAGAAGAAGAATCTTGTACCCTTTGGGACAGCATGGAGGGACCTGGAGAATATTATGTTAAGTGAAATAAGCTAGTCAGAGAAAGACAAACATCACAACATCTTGCTTATATGTGGAATCCAAAGAACTTAATAAACTGATGAACAGAAATGATTCAATTACATGGGAGCGAGGATCAGACTGAGGAATCTCAGAGGGATGGAGGGGGTTGGGTCGGTGGAGGGAGGGAGATTAACCAAAGAACTTACGTGCATATATGCACAACCCAAGGACAGGGACTGTGGTGTGGTGAAGGAATGGGGAGGGGGTAAAAGGGTTGGAAGGGGTCAATGGGGAGAAATAGGGACATCTGTAATATTTTGAACAAAAATAAAAAAATAAAATAAAAAAATAAAAGTGTATACTATAGAAAAGAGCGTTTCCTTGTGATAAAATGATAGGTCAATGTTGCAATCCTAAATTTCTAATCTCCTAGTAATTTAACTCCAAAATATATAAAGAATAAAAACAACAGAATTCAAAGGAAAATGAAATAAACCAACCATGGTAGTGGAATAATTTTATACACATTTCTCAGTGAGTTATGTTAAAAAACAACAACCAGCAAATAAAAGATAAAAAATTATTTTTAATGAGCAAAGTATCTGAACAGTAACTTCAAAATTGACTACACACAATGCCCAATAAACATTAAAAAATCATGCTCATTAGTACGAGAAATGCAAAATAACACCCTATAAACATGATTTTACACCCATCAAAATAGATAAAGTTCTAACGACTGAAAAATCCCACGCGGTAGTGATGTTATGAAATGTAGTTTTCTTAGCTGCCTGAGGCAGTATGAACTGTTGCACCTACACCCTACACCGGGAAACTATTTTGCAGAGTTTACAGAATGTTAAAGTGTAAGTGCCCCATGCACCAGAATTTCACTTCTATGCCTACATCTACACATGTGAAATGCTTTCACAGGGCAACCTGTCTTCGACCACAGAGCTATTATATATTGACAAATGACTCTTTAGTGCTTATTTTGAATCACAGAAATAAATGTCATTCCTTGGGACATCTTATGGTGACCTTCTACCTTCACGATGTGCACACGATTATCAAACACTTACTCTGTGTAACGCCTGGGCCTACCACTGACGATAATTATTTTTCCAGTGAGCTCTTTTCACAGAGACTGTTAAAATGTCAATTTGTGTTTTTGCTGTGTGATACAGCATTTTTCTGGACTAACTAACTATGGGCTCCTGGCTCTTCTGCTTTCATTGATTATCTAGCATTCTTGAACAAAGGCTAATGATCAGACAAGAAAGGCAACATGGACAAACATGAAGAAAACTAGATCGAGGAAAATCCTCCATGTCTTTTGTCAGCGTTACTCTCCGGGTCTCGTTCTGGACAGTGTCTGCGAAGCCTGTGTGAGCGCAGTTGTCAGCATGTGCTGATTCAGTTGTGTCCCTGATTACAAGAATAAATGCATGCAGTTGCGAAAGGTTATGCCCTAGAGATTCCTTTAGAAGATTGACTATTCCTTGCCCTAGTTTTTGACACTTCAAACTCAACTTAAAACTTCAGTAGCGGCAAATGTACAAGTGTGAAATTTTGGAACAGGTAAAATCATTGTGATCTTGTTAAATGCAATTCACTTTATCAGCGGTAAGTACAAAAAATTTCATCTGAATATGATTCATGGAGAAAGAGTTTATAAACCAGTACAAGCCACATGTAAGGCATTTTATCTAAAATGTTATCTCAATGTAAAAGTTGTCCAGGATTAAATGCCTAGCATGATTTTGAATGAAATGCCACAGTTAATCATCCTGGATTTTGCTATTTTAATGTACAATAACCCCATGTAGTATCCTAAAACTGTAGTGTGTTATGATTTCACAATTGGTATTTGAAGTTATGAGATATCGTTTTTTAGAAAAATGAAAAATTTTAAATACATATAATTCATGTTCTTTGATACTCTCATTTGTTTACTCCCCAGCTATCTAACGGGTTCCTTCCATGTACTAGAGAAAGCTAACATTCTATTTTAGCAATGATGTTATAGCAAATATTTAATAAATATTTATTAGAACTTTTGCTTGGACTTATTAATTAGATATATTAATATACTCTGTTTTGATACCAATGTCTAAAGATCCCAAAATAGCTGAAACATAACACTGTGACAGTTTCTATTATATGCATATCTTTTTGTATGTCTATATTAGTAATTTTCAACCAGTGTGCCACAGCAGGCACGTTGGTGTGCCACAAGAATTTTTAACACATGCAATAACTATTTAGGCAGGGACACTGACCTCTTTTCCCTTAGACTGTCAAAAAATTTGACAGCAGCCAAACAACAATAGCCATCCTGTGTGAATGAATCACAATTATGCCTTTTTTTTTTTTTTTTTTTGTCAGATCAGCAAAAAATATATTCTTTGGTGTGCCAAAGAATTAGTTTGTGTGCCATGAGATAAAAAAGATTGAAAATTGGTGGTCTATATAAAATATATGTATGTATCAGCAATTAATTTTTAAATAAGTTTTAATAACAGCATCATATTTTGTAAGGCCACTTGAAGAGATCCAACTTTATAATGCTTGATCGCAGTATCTGAGATACAGGGAAAGCAGATTGATTTTGGCCATTTAGAAAGCCTTTAATTCCTACCTAAGAAATCAAGAATTGATTGTAGCTAACTTAAAATTACTTTCAGTTCTTAATTTAATAAAATGATGAAATCAGCAATATTATATAGACACAGAAATAAAGGATTTAGTACTAATGCAAAGAAGGACTGGAGAGATTTAGAATTCTTATTATATTGATTAAAAGTATGTAAGCAGTTTGAGCTCCCCAAAGCACCACAGCATAATGAAATAAAGGAGAGAAAAGACAAAAAAGACCAAATCTACATTAAAGACATGTAGAGAGAAAGAAATCCACATTTGTCAAAAGAACATAATGTGTGACATCAGATAGATTTTCCTCCTCTGCTTGTTAGTAAAATGTGTTTTCTCTTCTCCTCCAAAGTTTAATAAAATATATAGTATCAGGAAAAGAAAGTAGATGAGTCATTTATGTGTTAAGGGACATTTTCTCTATTTTGTAAATATAATTTATCATTATATTAAATTGGATCCAATCTGTTCCCTACATATATTTGCTAACAGATATTATATTTAAATTTATATCATTCAGAAATGACACAGCTTTGAGGATAATTATATTCTAGTGCTTAGTCTATTATTAGTTGGCTTATGTACCTGTGATACACACTTTTACCTTTTATTTATGTGTAATATACCTTTTAAATCTAACAAAACTATTACATTCACCTCTGAGATTACTGCTTCTTGGCTCCCCTCCACTAGCTATATCCTGTTTAAGAATTTTATTTTCACTGTGTATTGTTAATTTGCACTAGTTTTTGAGCCAAGTTTCCTGGACTTGAAATCTGGCTCTGTCATCTATTAGCGGGGTGACCTCTGACAAGTTTCTTAAACTCTCTGTGACTCAGTAGTGTTACCTAAACCTGGAGACAATGTTCATACTAATTTAAGGGAATCAATTTGAGAGAAAAAAATATCTAAAACCCCTTAGAACAGTGCTAGGCACATTGTATACACAATAAGTATTATCTTTGTAATTTAACTTCCATAAATTTACTTTGTCTTTGACACTTTAACTTGATAAAAAGTAATGAGTCAAAATTTTTGTTTTACTTATTAATTTTTATGGCCACATTCTTCTAATAAGAAATTTCTCACTAGCAAAAGTGAACCATTCAAGAACTTTTTTGTTTTGTTTTTTTAATCTATCTTGAACCCAAATTTACAAAGGTCCATTATCAGAACAGTATCCAGGTATATTATTGCATCACTTAAAGATGTTTCAGGGGAATTTTTGCATTTGAGGCATTGCAGCATGATTTGATGTGTTTTTGTATCACACTGCATTTGATGCCTGGACTTCATTAAATTAAAAAATATGAAATATAATAATCTCAAGGTAACAATGGTAAGATTTTTAAAGGAAGTGTTTAATAGGCACCCAACTGAAATAAAGCACTGAGAAAAGGGAACAATAGATCACTTCAGAGGGGAGGGCTTGCAGAGGACTGGAAGGAACTGAGCAGAGAACACGTATACAGAAGTACGTAGCCTGTGGCAGACAATGCTGTGGTGAAGGCCTGGGGGCAGGTGGGGCTGAGCAGAGGGTGGGAGACATCTGTAATAGTGTCAATGATTTAAAAACTGTTATTTAAGCTTTTATAACCCACTCTCTCAAATTTAAAAAGTCATTTATTTGAGCTTTTATTCTTTCCAGTAAACCATATTTACATAATTTTGTGGTGACACTTAAATTTAAATACTACTCCTCAAGAAAAAAAATAGGTAACAAAACAAAGAAGTCCATGGGGAAATTTTTTAAGATACTCTTTTTTTAGTAATTTAAAAAAATTCTAAATAGCTATTTATTTATTTTATGGGCATTTTTTTTCCATTGATTTGTAGAGTGGAAGGGAAGGAGGGAGAGAGAGAGAGAAAGAGAGACATCAATGTGAGAGGGACACATTGATTGGTTGCTTGCTGCGTGCTCCCCTACTGGGACCTGGGATCAAACCTGTAACCCAGGTACCTGCCCTTGACCAGGAATTGAACCCACAGCCCTTTAGTGCTTGGGCCAATGCTCTAACCGCTGAGAACACTGGCCAGGGATATTTTTAAAATTTAAGTTATAAATCATTCTACAATAAACATTTTAATTTCAACTCTTCATTTATTATAGGAAGTATATTATTGTAAAAATATGAAATCCTCATGGAAATTTCAATACAAGTTTAATTAGAATTATACTTATAAATTTAATTTTACACTTGAACATATGTTATCTGATTAGCTTTAATATTTGATGTTATGCTAATGATAAATATTTCCATAATATTCTAAAAGAGACAAAATAATATGATGATTTTCTCCCTAACTACTTTCATTATTTTAGGAAGATACATAAAAGTTGACCATTTATAGGAGATAAATAACCAACTACCAATTTTCTTTTTTAAGTCTCACCTGAAGATATTTTTTCCATTGCCTTTTAGAGAGGGTGGAAGGGAAAGAGAAAGAGAGAGAGAGAAACATCCCTGTGAATCTTGACTGGTTGCCTCCTGCACAGACAGATCCAGCCTGCAACAGATGTACATGCTTTTGGTTGGAATAGAACCCAAGACCCTTCTGTCTGTGGGTTGATGCTCTAACCACTGAGTAAAACCAGCTAGGGCTCAACTACTAAATTTTTAACATTTTTTTCCAACAATGGCTACTTCAATGATCTGCTATTGCTCAAAATAAGGTATCATTTTTTCTATAAGTTATGAATTTGTATCACACCCTTTTGAAAAGAAATCCCAAGAGTCTGCAGCTGTAAGTTTCCTAGAGATTTTTATTTCATTTATAACCATTTTTCCAAGCTATTCAATATATAAATTGATTTTTATTCCTTATGGAGCTTCACTTCAATTTCTGTTTGATTGACAGATACAAACAGAAGATCAAGTAATTTGATTTCCTTACTAGTGAGTTTTCATATACACCTGCAGAAGTTCACTTTAAAATTTTCCTCATACATTATTATATTCTGACATATATAGCACATAAATAATGAGTCTATTTCAAATAAATGTTTTATAAAATAAAATATTTTATCAGGATACAGTGAATTTGATTAGTGGAATATATTGAGAAGTTTAGTTAGTAGAAAAAAATTAACATTTCTATAAATTGACTATTTGCTCCAAGTTCATGACACTGTTATAATATTACAATATTACACTGATAGGCTTCTTTTTGTTATTTTCAGTGCCAGAAGTTTGATGAGCTGACTAACTGATTACATTTCCTTCTTAGGAGTTTCTCCTCCATTGTAGAGACATCAGGTGGTTGAATTTCTTTAATATCACAACACCTTCTACCACTCCCTCTTCATTCTGTAGTTTTACTATTTTTATCAATGACCTACTGGAATAAAGGTTTTTATAACTGCCATATATGAACACATTGCAAGCATTTCCTCTTCATTAATACCTCTTGAAGTACATTACAAAAGCTCGAAGAACGGCTTCTTGGCCAGAATTCTATTACCACATCATAATAGTTATAATAGTATAAACCAATCTATTTTCAAAACTGAGAGATTATTGACAACAGAGTCTAGAGAACTCTTTTGTCCTTATATTTCCAGGATCTCTGTCAGTATCAAAATCAAAATAACACCTCAATATATCCCCGTGAATCACTGATTTGATGGCTGAGTGATAGGATGAGGAAACCGTTCATTTACTTAATAAATGTGTGCAGAGCACCTCTCACGCTTTCATTACTCTAGGCCCTGTGAACACGGCGGCATGTGGGAGCAGGAATCGTCTGCTTACATGAAACTTCTGGCTGTGGATTTCTCCCTCACTCCAAACCTCCTGTACTTCAGAATACCCTTGTTTTCTTCAAGCTCGGTGTTCAGTGAGTTGTCCTGCTTTAACCTTGAAAACACACGTACACTCACACTGAGTCAAATATTCAGTTATACTGCCAGAAATTTGTCACTTTTTCATTTGTTTTGAGTTAATTGCTCAGATAAAGTAAGATAGCTGAAGTGAGAAAAAAGAAAAGATTTATCTTTGCCTAAAATTTAAGTGCCACTTAGTATTTTTTGAGCAATTCAAAGGTAGTTAACTTTCAGTCAATTAGTACTCCCACTGTATTTTTGCACTGATATTCAAAAAAGATTTAGCCTGTTCATTGCCTAAGCAGTTTAGGTTCTAAAGTAAAGATAATATATATGTAGCATTTGGGAAAAAAAAAAAAAAAAGCACATTCATTTGCTCCAATTACTTTAAATGTCAAAAGCTCTGTGCTTAGATGAGCAATCCCTACCTCCTCAATTAGGATAGAACTTGACAGAAGTAGAATAAAAGTTTTAATGTTGATCTGTTGGCAGGAGAATGGGGGTAGCACTATTGAAATAAAACTGCAGTTTCAATTATTCAAGTTTTGAATCTGAATTGAAAAATACACTGGAACAAGAATATCATTTTTAAATAAAAAATATAGAAGCATAATTTTAGCATTCTTCCATCTCTAACAATTATTTAACATATAAAGTAAGAGTGCAAAATAGCATGGTACCCAGGTTGAGGGTCAAACATACTAAAACATTAAAAAATAAAAATAAAAGTAAAGTAGATAAGTAAGCACTGTGGTAGACTTCAAAGCAATCTTACAGCATATTTCTGGAATTCAAAGCTCCTGAAGTTCTTTGACATGAAATTCTTCCATCAGATTATGAAAAACAAACATGGGTGCGACTTTAATGAAAGTTAAACTTTGCACTACTAGATTTAAAAATGAATATATTTTTAAGTTAACTCTGAGTAGTCATAATAATTGAGATTCTGAAAGTGATTGAGAAGCATTTTATCTGAATCAGTTCTCAAGAAAACAGAATGAAAATGAAAATGGCTATTGAAAAATACCCCAGCCATCTGAATTAACTAAGGAACTAATTGCTTATATTCATGCATTATAATTAAAACTAAATGTTTTTATTTTTAAATAAAGATCAGAAGACAGGCACCATTGTGGGCCCTGATTTCAGAGCTTCACATCCTTGGTGAGGTGGCATTCAAATAGTCATGTATACTTGTAGATGGTGAGACTTAATCAGATGTGAACAATGGTTGGTAGGGGTGGGGTGTATAGTTGTGAGTTTTGAATAAGCTTTGCCCTGTAATCTGTAGATATACATATGGAGGTCAAAATTTAGAAAACGTATTTCAAATAATCTAATAGGTTTCCTTTTTGTAAGGACTTGAAAATTTTTTTGCATGTAACAATAGTTTTTTTTTTATTATGTTTTTCAATTTTTCAGTTACTGTGTACATTCAGTATTATGTCGTATTAGTTTCAGCAAAATGGTTAGAAAGCCATGAACTTTACAGAGTGGTCTCCCTGTTTTGAAAACAATCCTTGCTCCAGGAAAACAAAACAAAACTGAAACATTTTTACAGTCATATCTCATTTTATTGCCCTTCACTTTACTATACTTTACAGATTTTGTGTTTTTTACAAATTGAAGATTTGTGGCAGCTCTGCATAGAGGAAGTTTATCAGTGGCATTTTTCTAACAGCGTTTGATTACTTCATTTCTCTATATTACATTTTGGTGATTCTTGCAATATTTCAAACTTTTTCATTATTTTATTTGTTATGTTAATCTGTGATCTTTCATGTTGCTATTATAATTGCATAAAAGGCAGTGAACTTAATGAGTAAATGTTTTGTATGTTTTGACTGCTCCACCAACCAGCCATCACCCCGTCTCTCTCCCTCTCTCCTCAGTTTTCCCTGATCACTGAGGTACAGCAACATTGAAATTAGACCAGTTAATAACCCTATAGTGGCCTCTAAGTGTTTAAGTGAAAAGAAGCGTCACGGGTCTCTTTAAATCAAAAGCTAGAAATGACTAAGCTTATGGGGGCAGGCATGTCAAAAACCCATGTAGGCTAAAAACTAAGCCTCTTGCACTAAATGGTTCGCCAAGTGGTGGATGCAAAGGAAAAGTTCTTGAAGAAAGTTAAGTGCTTTGCCAGTGAACATACAAGTGATAAGAAAGTGAAACAGAATTATTGATGATATGAATAAAATTTTAGTGGGCTGGATAGGAGATCAAACCAGCCACAATATTTTCTTAAACCAAAGCCTGTTCCAGAGCAAGGCCCTCGCTTTGTTACCTAGTTAGCTAGATGTTAATGAGGGACACTGAGCCTGCTTGTTACACCAGGAAGCTACAGCCTCACACCCCAAGGAATCACAGCAATGTCCCTCCAAGAGGAATCACCCCCCTCCTCTGGCCCCCAGATCCAAATTGTGTGTGTGGAGGGGAGCAGAGGGAGATTCGGACATGTGCAGTGAATTTAAAATGGTCAAAGGGAGGTAATTAACCACAGAGGCCTGTCAGTCTAACCTGGGAAACCTGGGGAGAAGATAGCTGGCTCGGGATGGACACCAATGCAAGCCCGCAAAAGTTTGGGGAAGCTAATTGGTTAATTTGAAAAAGCTTCTGGTTCCTCCCAAGCCTGAGAATACATAATTCCAGGTGAACAAAGAAACTCTGTCCCCCTCTAGGTAACCCACAGGCTCTCTCCACAGCTGTGGCCTTAGCACAGCCGTGGCCTGCAGCCGGACACCCAGGCTAAGCTCGCTGGCTGCCACCCTGAAAGGGCTTTAACATGGCACAGGGTCCCTGGGCTTTGACTCTGTTTCTGGCCCTGATTTTCCAGGTGAGACCGACAGAGCTGGAACATTGGAGAGCTTCTTTAATTTTGCTTCCAGAATAAATTTTGCCACCAGGCCTCATCCTCTCTTGCGGGGCCTTGGAAATCTTTCTCCTCGTGGCACCACAAGAAACTCACAATTCTGTGCAGGCTGAGAAAGCTGAGGAAGCTGCAAAAAAGTTACTGCCTCATAATTGATCACTTTATTTTTAATCTTCACCCAAGGGTATGTTTTAGAGTGGACGCAGCTGGGCTCTCTCACCCCTCTACCTGCTTTTTTATTTCACTTTTTTCCTCAAGATTTGCACCAGGTTTCATGGTTTCAGGTAACCCTTATGCTTATTTTCGAATCTGAAGGTTTTATATGTCTTTTTGTTGTTGTTTTAAAGTAGATTTTTCAGATTTTTTTCTTTTTGGTTGTTATTTTTCTTGTTTTCTTTGTTGCTTTTTTGTATTTTCTAGGAGGATAAATAGAAAAATGCTGAGCTAAGCAACCATGTTTCTACTAGAAGTTTTGGAAATAATTGGAACACATATAAATACTTTAAAAAGTAACCAGATATATAACCCTTTCATATGGTGTGAACTTAAAGTTTGAAAACAACATTCTTCAAAGCAGAAAAATGTATTTTCTTGAACTGTTTGATTTTATCAGAAACTAGTAATAAAAATCATTTAAAAAATAGTTGACACTTGGTTTTAAAATAAAGAACCACAAGTGAATGATTACACTGGAGGCAATACAAGTCACTGTTTTCATGCGCCCTGGTTGTAAAATTCTGAAGATAAATGTATAATTTAAAATTAAGGAATATATTCTAATATGGATCAGCATGGGGTGAAGGTAAAGACCATTCTCATTTTTCAGGAATCATGTATTATTGTTTTTATTTCAAAGTATAATAAATGAGAAAAATGTTTTGTTTGCAGGATTTGCTTTTTTAGGAATTATATTAGGTCTGTCTTTGCTAAGCATGTGCAATACTGACCTTTAGCAAATTCCACTATACATAAAGTTTGTTTTTAAGTTTTTGGTATTTTATTTTTTATCTCAACTCTGTGAGCAAATGAACATTCCCTGTTCATGCACAACTGGAGTTGCAATCATAAGTGAAATATTTATTTGTTTACTAACTCACCTATTTATTTAAATCTTTTGGAGTGGGTAGGAGATAGTCACTGGGCATTCCTGCTCAATTAATTGGTTTTATGACACAAGGCATAAATCCTTGGACAATAATAAGCAGAATAAACCTTTGGATGATATAAAGAGTCACCTATACAAGAGTGTTGAAGACAATCTAGAGCCAAATGTGTCAAATTGAATTCTTCTATGGTGGGGTTTGAGCTTGGCTTTTAGCTTAGTGTAGTCAAACATCTTTGTTTTGTTTTTAGCAATTGTAACTAAAGAGCTGAAAGCAGAATATGAAAGCTGCTGAGAACTGGGTTTAGATTGGGCTCAGTTGTAAATGTGCACTATAAAGTTATAGAAAAATAAATTTTTGATTCATAACCACTAAACTTAGTTTAATACATTTGATAGTGTTGTAAAATATTGTGACTGCTTTGAAAGATCAGTTTGCTGAGCAATGGTGAATCGTTAAATCAGAGGTGGCCTCAAGGGTTAGTTAGAAACAGCTGGAGTAAACAGGGTCTTCATGATTTTCCACTGCAGGAAGCAGTGGCTGGATATCAAAGTGTGATGATATTTGCTCTGGAAAGGATAGCATTCCGTGGTCACAATGACAACGATAATAGTGACAGACAAATCTAAAACCTTGGACTTCAGAGGTAAGTAAATTGATAGAGTGTTAAAAATCATGGAATCTTGGTGGAGTAAAAACATTGGGCCCTGGGGAACACAAGTTATAGGTAGCTGTGCTCTCTCGTCCTGATTTGCTCACTATATGTGAGGACAATTTTCCTTTAAAATAGATGTTAACAACAGATCATGTAAGAGAGAAAGATTGGTAAACAAATGGAAAAGGGAGGGGGAGAGAGAGAGAGAGAGAGAGAGAGAAAGAAAAACTTGGTTTTCGGGCGTTTACCTTTTAGAGGTCTAAGGAAATGTAAAATCAACCCCATTCAATGTGAGCTTCTTGGAAGTGAACACTTGCTATTAAACATTTCAGGGCTTGAGCGCCTTTTGCTGTGAGAACCTTCAGGTAGAGGGGTAAAGGAAGGCTTTTCTGCATCTCTTTGAAGAGAATCAACCCTAATTTAGAAGGAGTGTGCTGAGAGTTCTCTGAATATGGAGAGTTGCAAGAACTCAAAAGCCTATCAAGTCTGTGAGGGAATGATTCCCCTCTCATCTATGTTATGTTGTGGTGCAGGAGACAAGCCACTTTGGGAGATATGGAACAAGATCTGAACTTCATAGAAGACTGCCAAATAGTACAGCGAAGGAAAAGAGCACATTCAGATATTTAAGCAATGACACATCACATATAATTTACAGTACTAGCACTGGAACTTCAAGAATTTATAATATGTATCTGACCTTGTTCTATTTATCTAGTAAGAGACACAGGACTTATACCCAAAAAGAAAATAAGAACCTAGAATAACCTAAATCAGCTGCCAAACTGTTAATTCCTGAAGTGAAGCTTCTGATTTTTTTGCTGCTGTGAGATGTGGGCATTTTATTGTTCTAGACTCTTTGATAAAGGGAAGTGACAATAACAGCAGCAGCGCCAAGAGGATTCTTAGCTGCAATAGCGTGTGTGTCTGTGTATGTCTGTGATTGTGTGTGTTACACAGTTTGTTTTTATTATAGCACAAAATGACATATTAAGAAAATTTTCAAATGGTTGAGCTTAGGGAGGGTTTTGCATGGTACGTCAACAGAATCTGTTCAATACCCTAGTAATAGTAGTTAGTGAATGAGGGTTAGTGTTATAGAAGAAGAACTTAGATATTAGGAAGCCCCAATATTTTCAAAAAGAATGCTCTCAAAACCTATTTATTATACCCTCTGGAAAAATACATTATCTTTATTTCCTTGGAATGTAAGTAAATAAGCTCCAGGGAAAGAAACAGCTGTCTTTCAAGGCTGTTTGTTTATACAAACATCTTTGAAACAATAGTCTGGAGGATCCTAGGTGTTCATGCATAGATGTGCAGAAAAGTGAGAGACCCAAAGAGAATTGTCTCTCAAAACAAAGGGATTTTCTAATCTCTCTTATTTCCACTAATCTGGTTTAGATATTGCTTTTCTCTGTATACCCCTCCCACCAATAAGGAGTAGATTGACCAACCCAATATCACTTTAAGGTTGACAGATAAAATACCAGTTGCCGAATTAAACTTGAATTTCAGATGAACAACACATTTATTACTTAGTTTAGGTATTTCCATGAAATATAAAAATCACTAAATATATATTCCTTGTTCATCTAAAATTCAAATTTAACTGGGCATCATGTATTTTATTTACTATATCTGACAACCCAAATTCCCCACAAAACAAATGAAGCTTATGCTTTGGTACCCCCGATTTTAAATACTTCTTCCAAAGACCTGGGAGGGCATCTAGTAATACCTATAATTATAAATTTGAACCACTTCTCTTAAAGAGAGTTTTCCAAATAGTTTAAGCTTCTAACAATGGAAAACCTGTATATTCTCCTGGACCAAATAATATAATTGAATATACCTATAGTAATAAGAAATTTACTTCCTGGTAGACAAAAGAAAGCATCATCTATGTCTGAATTGTAGCTCACAACTTTTTAAAATGCATATGTATATGTATAGTTTTTTATTTGATAAATATGTTTATGTTCTTTTTACAAATTCAATTTCAGTCTTTAAAATTCTACTTTCCAAAATTCATGCCAATATATGCGTTGAGAGGGCTAAGCTAAAACTGTGAAACTTTTTACAAAAGCATTCAGAATAGCAACTTCTTCAGGACTTTACCATTGGGATTTTGGGCCTGTTTCCTTGGTGAATAAAACTACCTATCTATGACTCTGAGAGTTTCTAATGAAGACAATATTTAATCTTAAATGATCAAAATGCAATTAAAATTAGTTAAATGTTCTCTAATGATAACTACCTATCTTGAGTGATTATTCCAATTCTTCAGAAATCAACTCTTTGAATATACTTCTAATACCAAGCCAAGTCTTTCAGCCCCGCTGGCATTATTCTTTATCATCCCACCCTTGCAGAACTCACTATAAGATGCCAAGACATTGTTTATTAACTTTTGATTATCTGTTTTCTTAAACTAGAATATAAGCATACATCTTTTCTCCTTTGTTCACTGCCTTATTTGCCTCACAACACAGCACCTAGAACATAGTAGGCTATTAAATATTTATTGAGAGAGTGAATGAATTGAATATATTCAACTACTATGTTGCGTTAGGCACTATGCTATGGTCTGGGACTCCAATGTTAATAAAATTGCACTCACGATGTTGAAAATCCAGTCAAAGAGGTAGTGAGAAGGTTGGTAGAATATTTAAATAATACATACAGAGGGATTTGGGAACACAATGTTTTTAAGTATCTAGAAAATAAAGAAGATTATTTGTTATTTATTATTATTTTTATTATTATTATTTATTATTATTATCATTATTTTTTTTATAAGGGAAACTACTTGGATTTGTCTTGTCAACCTGCTCTGTGTCTGGATTTTGTAGAGAATCTTTTCTGTGACCTTGTCATCCAGATATAACAAATGTTTACCTTTAAGAGAACATTTAACTAATTTTAATTGCATTTTGATCATTTAAGATTAAATATTGTCTTCATTAGAAACTCTCAGAGTCATAGACTCAGATTTTTCACACCTTATGTTTGACTGCAGTCATCTATCAACCCCAGCAGAATAATCTAACTAAGGGGGCAGAAGCTGACTCAGACCCTCCAGCTAATGATTACACTAATTTGCCCTTGTCCTACTGTCTAGATTTATGATAATCAACTCAGTCTACCAAAATTAGTGCTTGCCTTTACCACTATACTTTATTCCTCGTGATTCAAACAAAATTCCTAGGAATTGCATTTGACAGCACCTACAGCTAGTGACTGAAAGCAAATTTTTCTGTGCATGAATACAAAGTCTTTCTTATATAAACAGCACACTAGTGATAATGCAACAGAACACTCACTCATAAAAACACATTTCAATTTATGTAGGGGATATGCTAAGCCTTCTGCACAACCTTAGCCAATATAGGAGATTATCAACACATCCACTTTTGAGAATTCACACTGTAAATAATATATTTCTGAAAAAAGACCTATGGCTAAATATAATGTATTACATATTTATTTATTTTTGTTAACTCTCACCTGAAGATATTTTTTCCATTGATTTTTAGAGAGAGTGGAAGGGAGAGGGAGAGAGAGACACACACACACACACATTGGTTGCTTAGACACAGGCCCCAACCAGGGCAGAGGATCAAACCTGAAACCCAGATAAGTCCCCTTGACCAGGAATTGAACTGAGACCCTTCGGTGGTGGTCGGGCTGACGCTCTAAGCACTTAGCTACATTGAAATGGCTACAATACATTACATTTTAAAGGTGCAGTATATCTAACAGGAATTACAAAGACTTCACTTTGATATATGATATACTAGTTTATACCTTAGAACTAATAGTCTTAGTACTCGAAAACATGTTAGCTAGTCTTTTTAGCAGGCAAAATCTTTGGTAATATCATAATATTTTCTTTTTAGACTCTAAAAGAAATAGATGCTTCTAGTCAAATTTGAAAATATATATTAATTAGCTATAAACCCATCCTACGAGTTCAGAGATAATTTATAACAACATTCTGCTGTTGCTAATTTTTAATGGGATTAGCAATTGTGTGTTGGAACTGGCTCAGTATAATCATGAGAAAGACTTGGAAACACTTGCTGCTTCATTTTCTATTCCCTCTCATTATTTTCTTCTATTTCTCTCTTTTGCTCTTCCTCTTTTTCTTTCTCCCCCCTCCCCTTCTGTATTTTCTTCCTCCCTCCCTCCCTCCCTCCCTCCCTCCCTCCCTTCCTTCCTTCCTTCCTTCCTTCCTTCCTTCCTTCCTTCCTTCCTTCCTTCCTTCCTTCCTTCCTTCCTTCCTTCCTTCCTTCCTTCTTTCCTTCCTTTTTTGTGAAGAAATTATGCAGTGTTGAGCTATTCCATTTTACATTTTCTTTTCTTTTTCTTCTAATTTATCTTACCATTACTTTTCTATTGATAATATTGTAAGGAATGCTTAGTCTGGTAATGTTTACTTTTAGCACAGCTATACTATCATTTTGTAAAGCTATTTGATCCTATTTCCTCAGGGGGGGAAATGGGGGTGGGGTTGCTTAATAATACCTACCTATCTTGTAGGGATTATTGTAATACTTCAAGAATCTAATACTATCAAATCTTATAATAAAATAAGGCACACTCCACTATGCCTTTAAAAATGTGACATTCAAAGTTGAGTTTTTGTTTTTCCTTGTTTTGACACTATGGGCATGCACTGATAAAATAATAATAAAATATTGTGACATGGTGCTACTCATGACACTTAAGACGGTCCATTTACAACTGCGTCTCTGCAATTGGTAGTGAGCTGAGCAGTGTGAAGTGATGAGAGCGCCATGTATAATTTCTGTTGAAATCACTCAGCCCTGCTGTACTGCCCAAAGAGCCATAGACAATATGTGAGCAAACAAATATACTTTGTTCCAATAAAGCTTTATTTATGAACACTCAAATTTGAGTTTCATATAATTTTCACTTGTCACAAAATATTATTCTTTTAATTTTTTAAAAACTTTTTAGAAACGTAAGAATCATCCTTTGGTTGCAGGACATGCAAAAACAGTGTGATGGTCAGATTTCATTTTCTGACTCTGGTTGTAGATCCATCTGTTTGTATGTTTCTGATACTTCTTCAGTACTTCATTACCTTTTAAATTGAATGAATGATTTGTTCAATTTTCACTACTATCTATTTCATTTTTGTTATGGACTTCATGTTTGTCCCCTAAAACTCATGTATTGATGACCTAACTCTCAATGTGGCAGTATTTAGAGGTAGGGTCTATGAAGAAGTAATTCAGGTTAAATGAGGTCATAAAGGTAGAGCCCTGATTCAATAAAATAGATGTCCTCATATGAAAAGACATCAGAGAGATCTCTCTTTGTCTCTCTTCACATTCATGCACTGACAAAGGGACATGTGAGAATATAGTGAAAAGAAGGCCATATGTCTATAGCCAAAAAGAGAACCCTTACCAGAAAGGGAATATCCTGGCACCTCAATCATGGGATCTGAGCTTTCAGAGCTGTGAGAGAATACATTTCTGTTTTTCAAGACACCCAGCCTGTGGTATTTTGTTATGGTAGTACAAGGTGACTAATACAGTTTTCTTCGGAAACTTCAGGAGCTGCATGATTCCACCACTGGAAGGCTAACTGTAGGGAGGTGAAGAATAGCCCCATGCTCACCACACACAGAAGGAGGAGACGTGAATTAAAGAGACAACCTTATTAAGCATTAGAAGGTCATTATTTCCACACCTGATGCATACTTTTCAGAAGAGTTCTCAGAGTACATACTGTGTTGCTGGAAGTGTGAACAAAAGAGCTAAGAATAAACTGGTATTTCACTTTCCACGATTATGAACTGTTATACTAAACTCTTGGGAATATTTTTGGGGTGTGAAGGCAGTAATTTATTTATTATTTATTTATTCCTTTATTTTTTATTGAGGTATAATTTGCATACAACATTATATTAGTGTCAGGTGTACAACATAGTGAATCAATATTTGCATATATTCCAAAAGATAAGCACAGTAAGTCTAGGTAACATCTGTTACCATACATACACATTGGGAATCTTATGGGAGAGATTTCAATTTTACACTTAAAAACATCAAAACTATTACACAATTTTCTTTGATAGATTGTAAAAATGACCTCAATTTCAGATTTCTTCCGATATTCATAACGTTTGTCATGTAACTTGAAAGATAGGCTCAGCCATGTGATCTCCTTTGGCCAGTGAGATGCTGGCAAGCATGATTCAAACAGAAGCATGAGAAATGCTTGTATAATTAGACATTTTTTTATATTCTGTGATTTTTCATCTCCATAAAAAAGATATCCCTGTCTTATCTCACTAGTCCCAGTGGAAGGATAAGATGCGGGGAGCAGAACCAAGTTGCTCAAGTCACCTCAGGTGAGCTCATATGCTATCAACAAAATCCAGTTGAGGTTAAACAACTTCTAGTCTCATTACACATAAGCCATATTAATGAACAATTATTTCTTAAGTCATTAAATTTAACATTGTTTTTCTTTTTATCATCCATAGCAATAACTGGCTGATAAAACATCATAAAAATAACATAACTATTGGGTACTTGCTCTGTGATGGGAACTATGTCTTAATATATTTAATCTTTATACAACTTCATGAATTTAGTATGATTATCCTTATCTTAAAGATAAAAATCATCTTTACAGGATATTCAGCAAAGCTGTTGCAGAGCTAGGATTTGGACATACACTGGACTCTAGAACCCAGACTTTCATGCACTATGCTTTTCTGTCCTTAGAAGCCAGCTAAACATCTTTGCCCTCAAAACTAAGATTCAAGATCTTCAGGATCCTATCTCTAAAACATTTGAAGGGGTCTTTATTAGAATGCATGCATTTTGGTGATGAATTATTGGTTAAAAAGAGAGAAATTAATTTTATTGATGGTTGTGTAATTCTTATCTTGTTGGGATAGCACTAACTGACATATTCAATACTATTTCTAGCTTCATAGGCTTGCTACATAAAAAGTTGGGAATTTTTTGAGGGCTGCATAGTCTACCTGAATGATGTTTAAATTATTCCTCTATTTATAAGTTATATATTGTTCCTACTTAATACAACTTAGAAAAGCTGTTACTAGTGCTTTTAAGGTATGGCCCAATTTATCTCAATTTTCTTTATATTATTGCATGTCTTAAACATCATAGCCATGATATTAATAGCAATAATAATAATAATAATAATAATCAGCATTATATTTTTATGTTTGGCTCATAGCATTATCCCAACTGGAGTGCCTTTCTTTTCCATGTCTGCTTGTCAAAATTTTTAAGTTCTTAAGACCCAGTACAAATGTGTCAGTCTTGTTGAAACTCTTTCCAATTTGTCATTCTAGGAGTTATCTCTCACTCCTTTGAATACTTTCGGAATGTTTCTAGGGTTTATTTGATGGTGCTCATCATGTTATATCTTGTATTTTTCCTGATTTATTTATTTTCAGAAATTTCAGACCTACAGAAAATCTGAGTGGTATAGTAACCACCCAATATCCTTCACCAAATTTGCTAATTTTTTGTAGTTTGCCTTATCCATCTCTATACATATTTTCTATTATTTTTGTGCTAAATATCTAAAAGTCAATTGAAAGTGTCATGGCATTTCTCCCATAAATATGTCTGCATGTATTGAGTAGAATAAGAGCATTCTCCTATAGAATCACAATACCATTATCATATGTACAATAATATTAACTAACATAGGATGTTTATGTAAAATTGGCTAATTGTATCTATAATGTCTTTTCCATCTGCCCCCCTCCCCCAAGGATTTAATCAAGGTTTATACAAGAATTCTATTACTAGTGATAATTAGAGAGATGTTAACGCCTGTAATATATTAGTGTCACAATTAGCAATGTTTCACCTGGAAGTGATTTTGTTTTAGAGGCAGGTGTTAGTCAAAGTATATGCATATATTTTAGTAGGACATTGAAAGGAATGGGATGATGGTAATTATAAGGTTGTGAATTTAGACAATTCTTTTGGTAATGGCTTGAAAGCCTTTTAAAAGCAAAGGGCACATTTAGATTATGGAAGCTGAAATTCAAGGCATAATATAAGCGTAAAAAGGCTTCCACAGCAGTATTTAAAGACATTATATCCTACAGGCTTAACTAGACTGAAAATTGGGCCCAGGAATTAATTGTAAGGGTAGAAGAGTTACAGAGGATACTGAATGAATACATTTATAGGTATCTTATGTTAATTCAGCTCCCTGATATGAAAAGATTAAGACTCTGATAATTGTATGGGGTGAGGATATTTCAATTATGAACCTAAGATTCATGAGTCTATAATTTTTCTATGTATTGGTAGAAGCAGCCACCATGCCATTGAAAGAGAGAAGCCTCACCCCTCATACATACCTCTTTTGTCTAGAAATCCTGTAAGGGTTCATACATGCATGCTTGCTCACCTCAAGATTTTCCTCGGCTTCTGTTCATTGCCTCTAGACCAATAATTGAGGTCAAATCATAGCACAGCATGAAATATAATGCAATTCCCTAGTATATAGGAAATAGTATATTTACCCAGAGAATTGCGTAACCTTCCCAGCATGTCCCTGGCAGGACCTGAGTGAACATACATGGGAGTTGATCTGGGAGGTACGCATGAGGTACTGTGAAATATAACGTAAGTATGAGATAATGTAGAATATAAGGCTGGATAAGAGAGATTTTACTGGCTCCTTTGTGATTCTGGAATTTATGTACTGACATGAACCATGCTGATTCTGATATGCTGTTGGGATGTCCAGTAAAAGCCTGCATGTTGATGGGTGGTTACGGTAAATAAGTTGGAAATACCAGAACTGCCTTTGCAGTGATTTGCAGAAAGGGGTTAGAAGGTTAAAAGAGGTGTGTTATTTCACTTGTGTTAACAGAAGAAGTCTAGAACGGAAAAATGAAGGCTAATGTCCTTTGATATAGTAAAAAAATAAAAGTTTCATCCAGTTTTCAGATATGAGTCAGTTCATAGAGTTACAGTCCATTGATTGATGAAAAAATGAGTCCCCTCAAGGAAGAACTGTATAATGACATCATAAGTATATATAAAAATTTTTTTCTCAATATTTTGTAAAGCAACCTGTGGTTAATTAACAGACAAATCATACTTTGAGGAAAGGGACATAGACATTTCTAGGACATACATTTTATCAAAGGACCTGTAAGGCTACCATAGTTGTCCTTTTTGACTGGGAAGAAAAGGACCTAGATGTTAAATTGTTGAATTCTGCCTCAACTTATTATGCAACTGGGCCACAGTAGTCCCTGACTCACAATGTAATCATTTATGTAGTCCCTAGTCCATAATTAGTTTGGATAGTAAATGAAAATAAGAGAACTCATAAATAAGAACCATTATGCTAATAAGGACTAAGGGAGGCTCTTGAAACTGTCCACTTCTCCAGCCAAGGTAGTAAATCAGAAGTGGTATATCATCTTGAGAGGAACGCACCATGTCAAGACAAAAGATGTGGCAGTGGTGGTCCTTATACTAACCCCATTCTCTTCCTCTCTCTGTCCCTGCAAAAGCTGTGATCACAGTGGGTGATAATGGACTACTGTAAATATAATAAGGGGTAGTTTTCCTCCTAACAGCTGTCATGTCACATAATGCATATTTACAGGAACAAATCAACACTGCACCTGGTATTCTTTATGGTGCTCTTGATCTGAATGCAGTCTTCCATATTTTTATTAGTAGAGAGCATCAAAAGTCACTTGCATTTGGGGGCAAGTCAGTGAAACAAATTAATCCTTTCCCAAGGGCATGTCACTTATAGGTCACAATATAGCCTGTAGGTGCTTTGATCATCTTGCCACTACAGAGAACATCATGCTGGTCCACTATTTCCATGGCATCGTGTTAATTGGACAATTATGAAAGGAAACAGCAAGTGTTTTGACTATCTTATAAGATACATAGGTGGTACAAGGGGGAACAAAAAAACTATACAGATTTGGGGTACTGCTGTACCAGTAAAATGTAAAGTTTTTAGGAGTCCAATCATCAGATGTTTTCTGGAACTTCCTCTTCAAGAAAGAGCCACTGTGCTTGGTGACCCATTTTAGATTCTGAAGGTAACATATATGCACTACTTGAAAATACTGCTCTGAATTTTTGTCGTTGGGTGCCCCCAAATTCTTTAGCATATCAAACTATAGTTCAAGCTGACCTGCTTGCTCAAGCCTTATGGCGGAAGAGCTGATGGTCCAGTCCAGTGTCTCATTAGCTTAGGTTGTGTTCCCAGCTGCAATCCGTTGCTGTGCTGTGGTAGCTAGGAGCCTGCCTGAGCCTGCCTTTGGAGCCTGTAGGCCATGTGGCTGCTAAGGCTATATGACTATGTAGAGAGAAAGCATGAGTGAGTGGGAAGAGTGTGGGTCACCGAGAGAGAAAGAGAGAGTGAGCTTCTTTGATAAACTGGGTTTATATGATCTTGGGCTTGGGAAGAAACCAGAGCTTTTTAAAAATAACCAATTACCTTCCCAAGGTTTCACAGGCTTCTGATGTGTCCAGTCCTTAGCCCATGATCCCTTTCCCTGGTTTGACTGACAGGCCTCTCTATGGTCTAGCACCTCTCCCTGCCTATTTTGATTTCTATTGCACGTATCTTCTTGCTCCCCTGACAATCCAATACTGTACCAGAGGGGAAAAGGGAGGGATGTTAAGGGAAAATGCTGTCATTCCTGGTGTGTGGGTGAAGCTGTAGCTATCTGGTGAAACAAGCAGGCTATGTTCCATTCAGCTCCCCAACCCATTAGGCTCAACAATGTTCTATTCCCTTTGCTTCCTTCCTTCCTTAATACCTATGCTAACAATATGTGTACCTCCAAAAGGAGATGTTTTTCCAACCCCTAATACCTCAGAAGGTGACTGTGTCTGGGTATAAAGTCTTTGCAAAGGTAATCAGGTCAGAATGAGGTCAAGTGCTAGAATAGGCAAGGACGATTATCCCTAGAGCCATGAGAGAGAGTATGGCCTGCTGGTACCTTGATTCAGGCTACTAGTTTCCAGAACTATGGGGAGATAAATGTATATTGTTTTAAGCCATCAAGTTTGTGGTACTTTTTTATGGAGTCATAGGAAACAACAAACATGATACATTATATCATGGACTATTATGTTTGCTCTTGTGATATAAAGTGATTTAACATACCTTTATAATAATATATTTTATATTATTAAATTTATTTTTAATTACAGTTGACATACAATATTAGTTTCAGGTGTACAACATAGTGATTAGACATTTATCTCTTCATAACATATGAAGAGATCACCCCAATACGTCTAATACCCATCTGACATCATGCATAGTTATATTATTAACTATATTCCAAACGCTCTACTCCATGACTATTTTTATAATTGGCAATTTGTTCTTCTTAAGCACTTTGACCTTTTTAACCCATCCTCCCAAACCACCTCCCATCTGGTGACCATCAGTTTATTCTTTGTTTATTTCTGCTTCATTTGTTCATTTATTTTATTTTTTTATTTCAGACATAAGTGAAATAATATGGTATTTGTCTTTCTCTAATGTATTTCACTTAGCATCATATCCTCTAGGTACGGCCATGCTGCTGCAAATGGTAAGGTTCCATTGTTTTTCATGGCTGAGTAATATTCCTTTGTAGCACATCTTCTTTAGCCATTCTCTGTTGTTGGGCAATTAGGTTGTTTCTATATTTCGGCTATTGTAATAATGCTGCGATGAATACACGGGTGCATATACATTTTGAATTGTATTTTAAACAATTTCATGTGTAAGTTTACAGACTGCTTAGAACTTTTTTAATGATTGGTTGTTAAAATATAGCATGGCTCATTCCTGAAAAACAGAAAGATAATGATAAAGACTAGCATACTTTTTTGCCCCCATAGTATCATTGGTAATATTGTCTTCACTTTCACTACAAGCCTAGATAATATAACTGTAATTGAATTGAGTGAATTGATGAAATAAAAAGCAGTTCTTCTCATGTAACATTTATGCAGTGAAGCATATAGCGATAGGCTGATTGCTGTTGAAAGTCAATTTGTATTTCATAAGATGTATTTCATATGATTTGAATGTTTATCATGACTAACATATATTTTATAAAGTATAATCTGTTCATGTGATTTATTTTTGTTTGCTTTTAGTCCTTTATTTATCACATAGTCCATTTACTTTCTGGTGTCTTATAAACCTCATTATTTAACCTTACAAGCATTGTCATTTAAATGAATAAAAATGGGTTTATTGATTTACATTAGCTGCAAATTTCTCATCAAGCCAGTATATTAGGCATCAAATCTTATTGGGTACAATTATTGGAGATAAGTAAGTGTCAGTTCTTTTGAGAGAAGAATTTGCTATTTTTAAGATTTTTGTGCAATTAAACCAAATTCCAATCTCATTAGGTACACTTGGCTTTTTGACCAGTAGTGATTTGAAGTGTTAAACAATAGCTCTCATGCTGTGATCTTTAATATTAACCTGATTTTGGATAATTAATTAAATTATTCTACCATTTTAGAAAAGAAGAAAAGTAAATCTGTGCCTCTTTTCTCTAATCAATGTGTTTCAACAAGAACATATTGAATGTAGAAATTTTGATGACATGAATAGTATTGTCAAATATTTTCTACCTTTTGTAGACCCAATTTTTAAAATTTCTTTTTAATTTTAGTAGCAAACACATACTACTAAATTTACCATCTTAAACATTTTAAAGTGTACAGATTAGTAGCACTTAATGTATTCACCATGCAATGCAACAAATCTCTAGAACTTTTCACCTTACAAAGTTGAAAATCTATAATCATTACACACTAATTATCCCTAATACCTGCCTCACCCCATGGCATTTTCTATTTTCTACTTTATTTTTCTATGACTTTTATTACTTCAGATTCCACATATATGTAGAATTATATACTGTATGTCCTTTTGTGATCCACTTCCTTTACTTAGCATAGTGTCCTCCAGGTTCAGTCATGCTGTATAGAGCATTGTGACAGGAATTTCCCCTTTTTATGGCTGCATAAATTCCATTGTCTCTAATCCTATATTTTCTTAACTTTTTATCCAAATGTAAAAGTTTATTTCCATTAAATATTACACTACTCTTTTGGATCATCTTATTGAAGGAGTCTAGTAGATTGTTTAAATTTCTCCCTTCCTCTCTATATCTATTTACACAGTTTTACTATAAAGTGCTTCCCATTCTCCTTAGCTTTCAACTTCACATTAATAGTTTAGATATTAGTGCAATATAGTAATTTAGGCCCTATACCATCCCTCAGTCCCCCTATAATACCAAGGAGTGGTGAAGGCTTTCAAATTTGAACCAAAAATTTCTAGAGCCATGCTAATTCCAGATGTGGGTGAGTACAATCATTCACACACACACACATATACACACACACACACACACACACACACACACACACACATACATACATACACATACAGTGGACGGGTGGTGAGCCATAAAACTATTAGTTAAGCACTGAGTCAGGCAGTAGTTATGTGCTTCAAACACTGAGATTCATTCAAGTTTTCCCTAAAAGCAACCTGTATTTGTTAGAGTTGTGCAGAAAAACAAAAGCACCAGGATATATGTAAAACCAGTATAGTATATATGAAAGAAGATTTATTATGAGGAATTAGGTCATGTGATTATAGAGGCTGAGTCCCACGATCTGGGGTCTGTGAGTAAAGACCCAGGAAAGCTGGTGGTGTAATTCAGTCTAAGTCTAAAGGTCTAAAAACCAGGAAAGCTTGTGGTTTAAATCCCAATCTGAGGGTTTGTCCCACCACAAGCAGGCAGGCAGGCAGGCAGGCAGCAAAAACAGGCAAAGTCCTCCTTTCCCTGTTGTGTTTTATTCACACCTTCAGCAAAGTGGATGATGCCCAGTCACCCTGGGGAGGGCAATCTGTGTTACTAAGACTGCTTATTCAAATATATCTCATTAAACCATACCTAATCTCCTAACAAAGACAGCTTTAAGGTAATAATTCTGCCTAACATGAAACACCTAGTCTTCTTGCAACCAGAAACACACTACCTTCTTGCCTTCCAGAAGAGGAGGTAAAGTCCTTGAGCGATGTTTACTTCTCTCCTTGATATCCCATAACTTAACTACTATGATGTAAAATCAATGCATTTTTAAATAACTGTGATATAAAATCAGTACATCTTATGTTACATGATAAGGGAATAAGAAAACAAATATATATTCCTGAAGGTTCTGGGTCATTAGTATTTTGCCTGGATTGGATGGTTGTAGGGTTTCCATTGACTATAATAATGGCATGGTACTACTGAGAGACATATCTATGGAATCCTCTGGATTCCAGACATACCCTTCCTTAGCTCCATTATGGAGTAATTTCCAATTTTTTCTGGTAATCAGGATTAATTATTCCTACTAACACACATAACATTAGGAGCTCAAAGTAGCCTGGTGGCAGTCTTAAATTCAGATCGATGGAATTATTGTGTCTCATAGTAGAAGCATTCCTCCCCCTGGAACTTAGGCCTCTAGGCAATGAGACAGGAATGGAGAGCAAAACTTTGTTAGTGGATCACTATAATGAACAGTGAGTGGTGCCACTCCTATTTTTACCACTTGAATTCTGGACCTGTGGATCCTGGCTATCAGAGAAACAGCACCATATATTGGAAGCATGTTCAGAGGATATATAGCCTTCTGGAGAACCTTGGCCTAGCTCTGCAAGTTTTACCACTTATCTGGCACTATAACTGAGTCTACAAAAGACCATTTCACAGTTTTATCAAGCCAGCTCCTTCAGCATGAGGGCAAGGAGGGGGATATGGTAAGACCAGTGAATTCTGTGAGGTTGGGCCCATTGCCACAACTTAGTGTGCTATGCAGTAAGTTCCATGATTAGAAGCGATGCTGTGTGGATACTACGATGGTGGATAAGGCATTCTGTATGCTCACAGATGGTAATTTTGATAGAAACATTATATTCAGGGAAGAAAAATATAAATCCAAACTAAGTGTCTACTCCAATAAGAAAATACTGCTCCTTTCACAATGAAATAGTTCAATGTAATAAACCTGCTACTGGTCAGCTGGCTGATAACCCCAGGGAATTGTGCCATATTGGGGATTTCTGTTGATGGCATGTTGGGCACTCAGCAGTGACCATAGCCAGATTCACCTTGGTGAGTGAAAGTTCACACTGCTGAGCCGGTGAGTAATCCCCATCCCTGCCATAATGACACTTTGCTCATGAGGCTATTGGGTGATGACGAGTGGCTCAAAAAAAGCCTGACTGATATCCACAGATAGGTCATCCTACCCACTTGAATGTTGACATGGGACACAAATATCTTCATATGTTCTGCCCATTTAAAGAGATCTATTCACTTACCTCTTCCACAATTTATTTATCACTGATTTTCTAAGTATGTTTCTTCCACATCCCTGGCCATCCAGACAAAGTATTGGCCACAGTCCATGAATCAGTATATAATCACGCATCTGGCCATTTTTTTCTTCTTAGCAAAGTTAACAATCAGGTGTACAGCTTAAAGTTCTGTCTACTGGGCACTGGCTGGGTAGCTCAACTGGTTAGAGCATCATCCTCATATGTCAAGGTTGTGGATCCTAGTGAGGGCACATACAAGAAGCTACCAATGAATACATAAATAAGGGGAATAACAAACCAGTGTTCCTCTCTCTCTCTCTCTCAAATCAATAATTTAAAAAAAGAACTGAAGTTCTGCCCACTGAGAAGATTGACTTTCATCATGGCCCTTCAGGGATGTCCCAGAGAGGAGCTGTAGTGCTGCAGCTGTGCACTTTGAGTAGTGCCTTCATATCATGCATAACCATCTTTAAATTAAGCCCATCTTCTCTTCCTCTGTCAACTGGTCACAGGGAACACTTATGAACCATAGGTGCAGGCTGAGAGAGAGAAAGCAGGAATGGGAACCATGATTATCTAGAGCACTTTCTTATGTGATTACTTACCCTTAAAGGTCTGCCCAGGCTCGATTATGTACATATTACTTCCATTTTATGATAGAATATTGCAGTCATTGCCTAACTTTATGGGTTGGTAGGTCAGATAACACCAAGTTCATGATAGGTAGCTTAGGTTACATGGTAACTAGATGCCCCATGGTTAAATTTTCAGTGTCTACTAAGGCCTAACACCAGGCCAAGAGCTGTTTCTCAGAAGAAAACTACTTATCTGTGGATAATGTCAGGGCCTTGCTCCAGAATCCTAAAGGCCTGTGTTGTAATTCATCTATAGGCGTTTCTAAAGGATCTAAACAACATCCTTATCTGCCACTGATCCTTAGAGCACCATTGGACCTTCTGGATCATATGGCCCAGGTTACAGGGCAGCTTGCTCAGCTGCCTGGACCTTTCGCAGAGCCTTCTCTTGTTCTGGGCCCATTTATGCCCTTCCTGTCAATTCAAATGTTGAAGTCCTACCCCACAATCAATGTGCTGATAGTTAATTTCTGTTGTTTATTAATCACTCAGTTTATGGTATTTTGTTAGCAAACTGAACTGACTAAGGCAGGGCCCCAGTCAAAATAACATATTTTTGGGTCATTCAGTAAATGGGCCAGATCAACATACTCCATTGAAGAATATGTTGCTTCCAAAATCCAAAGAGACCCACGAGGTATTGTGCCTCTTTCTTGGTTGCAGAAATGGCTAGATGCAACAACTTAGCCTTCACCTTAGTAGGGATATCTCAACATGTCCGCACCAATGGACACCTAGAAAATATTAATCACTACACGTCCCTATCCCAAGCATCATTTGTCATCTGTAAAATGTTATACCTTCTCTGCTGTATTTATTTTTTTCTGGCACATTGAGGTGTCTCTATTTAAATACTCTAAACTCTTCTCCAAATTCCTAGCTTCCATTTAAATTAATAGTTTATTCTCTATTACTCAGCTCATATGATTCAACTTTCCTTCTTATAAATGTATTGATATCAAAAAGACATCAATACCTGTCGCACTTATGTATGTCACATATAAATAATTTTCAATACCTCCCATTCTATCAAGGAAGTCAACTGTTAATGAGAACATTGTCTCACATTCTTTTTTTTTTTTTTTTTCTTTAAATATATCTTTATTGATTTCAGAGAGAGGAAGGGAGAGGGAGAGAGAGATAGAAACATCAGCTGCAGCCCGCAACCCAGGCATGTGCCCTGACTGGGAATCAAACCCTGATCTCCTGGATCCTAGGTCGATACTCAACCACTGAGCCATGCCCGGCCGGGCTGTCTAACATTCTTAAATGGGTTGCCACATTGGTGAGCCTTGGCAGCAGACTTGGGTGACAAACAAACTTAAGAATTTAAGTGTTATCCAAACACCAGAAAGGTCTAAAAGAGCAACATTTTGCTGTTCTTATATTTTCTTGTATGTGTGGTATTCCCCTAACACATCTTTAGGATAAGAAAGAGGTTTGACTTTCTGGTTATAAAGTAGAAACTCTGGAGCTGAACTTCCTGCCTGAGTTCAAAATCCACTTTCTTATTTACTGGCTCTATAACCCTGGGAAATTTATAAATATTATCATGCCTCAATTTGCCTATCAGTAAAAAAGACCATTAGTTGGTATAAAAACTGTTGTTGTGAGGGTTAAATAAGATGCTGTTAGAAACTTAGAACAGTGTCCCCCACAAACTAAAAACTCAATAAAGATGAACTCTTCGTTATTGTTAGTGAAAAGGAAAGGTGTACATTATTCCTTGAGCATTTAAAATTGTCTGTGAATGTAATTCACAAGCTGAATCTTTGAAACGTGATTTTTCTATACTTGCTTTTGAAGTGGTTTCGAGAATCAAACGAGACAATATAAGGAAGGGCATTGTGAACTGCCTGCCGTATTATACATGGTTTTATTGTATTATTATCGTTATCACCCAAGAATACAGATAGAATGGCTTACACATTTCTTAGGCAGTGCATTTTTTACTTCTTTGCTTGAATGCCTTGGGCACTCATTTGAGACTCATCTCTCCTCGTGAAAGTCTTCGGGAACGAAGGAGAAAGGCAGTGTAATGTGCTCTTGATCCCTTGGGCTCTCAGAAAGCTCTCCGAGGAATGTGGGGATAAAAACTGAAATTTTCTTGGGCTCTGCTCTACCCTTGCTTTAATTCTACTGTAAAGTGCTTACAGGTAGTTCTTAAATATTGGCTTATGTACAGACAGAATGATGTCAAGCTTTTGATATTTTCATGCCAATTATTCATGAGGCATGTTTTTGGAAAACAGGGATGTATGGTTTAACTTCAGCCATATTTTCTGGGGTCTTGACTAGGGGTTAAAAGGTCCTGTTTTGGACACGTTGATGTTTGATAAATTATTAATCATATTGGATTACACATGCTGAATTAATATCATTGAAATCACAATTAAAGTGGTTGCTGAAGTTGAAATACTTTCAAACATTTCATTATAGAGTAAACACGTTCTGTTAATAAGCTGCTAAATACTGAGCAAATAGCAGCATTTCTCAAGATCCCTGTTTTCTTATGTAAAAAATAAGAGTAATAGTTGTTAATTTATGAGCTTTACACAAAATTATATCCTTTCCTCCAAAATTCAGACAAACATTGAGGAAACACATCTTTCATTATTTTTAAAACTAAATCACTTTTTGTAAAAGATTTATGATTTTTAATTATTCAGTGATACCCAGTGTATTACTTTATCTTTTTAGCATCGTGGAAATATTTTTGTCTGATCCTCATACCTACAATCACACCCAGTTATTTGCAAGAATTATTAGTAATGATCCCTTATGTCAAGATCAACCACTACTGTTCTTAAAAGGGTGAGAGGAGCAAAAGTACCCATAGTACTAAAACGCGTTGATATTAAGGCTCTGCTTTCAAAGTTGAGCTACATATTACTGCCTGCTATGCCGTCTTTTTGTTTACTGTCAACTTTCTGCTCCCCTTACCAAATGAAATCTCTTCTATCATTGCTAAGTCTCCTGTATATGTTTGGAGGGGGGAAGGAAGACATACACTATGCTCGTTTCATCTTATTTGGTTCTTTAGTTATTTTATTTTGCAAAAGGTAAATGCTCACTTGGCTTCTGATTCTTCCTACCCTGGCATCTTGTGAAAATAGTTGCAGGTTCTGGCAGCTGATGAACACAGGCTCTAATCCCAGTTCTACTACTTACAAGCTATGTGCCATTTGGCAAGTCCTTTAAAATCTCTGGCCCTTAATTTATTCTTTTATTAAGTGATTATAGCAATGCCAAAATGCTCAGAATTGCTATGAGGACTGTACTGGATACAGTACATTAAACTGTGTACAGTAGTTCCCCCTTATCCACAGGGGATACATTCTGAGATCCCCAGTGAATGCCTAAAACCACAGATAGTACTGAACCCAATATATATATACACTGAGTATCACTGAATATATATGGTTCAGATGTATATTGGGTTCAGATATATATTGGGTTCAGTCCTATATTTATATTGTTTATTCCTCCTATGCATACATACCTATGTAAAATTTAATATATGTTAGGCAGTTTCACAGATAAAAGCTTGGTTCTTACTGCAGATCTTAGAAACCTCAGCATACACTTTTCTTATTAAGTAGAGAAGTTTTAGCTTTTTCTTTAAAAATCACTTTACAGCTCTGTTTGGCATATCTGAATTGCCAGCATCACTACTCTTGCACTTTGGAGTCATTATGAAGTAAAATGAGGGTTACTTGAACACAAGCACTGTGATACCCTGATGTCAACTTGATAACTGAGGTGGCTACTGAGTGACTAAAAGGAGGGGAGTGTGCACAGCATGGAGACACTGGACAAAGGGACTATTCAAGTCTGGGCAGGACAGGGCCAGATGGCATAAGATTTTATCATGCTACTCAGCACAGCACACAACTGAAAACTTATAAATTGTTTATTCTAGAATTTCCATCTAATATTTTTGGATCATGATTAATCATGGGTAACTAAAACCGTGGAAAGAAAAACTGCAAATAAGGGGAGACTACAGCATACCCTAGTGGGTGCTCCACAAATATTAAGACAAAAAGAGGAAGGTACCTTTTTTCCAAGTATGGGATTTTTGTCAAATTCTCTTAAATACTAGAATCCACTAAATCGCAGGCAACAAAACTTTTGTCAAAAGTTTATCTATATTAAATTACAAATACATTAATGACTAGGCCAGGTACTCTGTGATGAATCAATTATAAAGTTGGTCAATAATTTCTAATTGATCTGTTTGTGTAAGTTTAGATATTTTAAATCTAAGCAAGCTTTTGTTCAGATGTAAACAAACCTTGCCACTGTGCAATTATGCCCAAAATGGGAATAAAATTTGAATGATAAAGTGATAATTATATTGTATAAAATAATTCTGATTATCCAAACTAGAAGTTTGAATTTACAATTAAAAAAATATTTCAGTGCTTCCTTTTATACCCTGGTCTAGTATTCACTACTCTACTACTATGTGTCATTAACATTTTATGAAGATCAGTTTTATCAGACAATCCCCAACACACACACACTGTCATAACAATTGATATTTGACTTTTCAATAATGAGTCAGTGTCAACTAGCCCATTTTATGCAATCGCTAAGAATAAGAAGAATGATACAGCTACACTACGCTGTAGCTCTCAATGATTGAATGCAACACTTGGATTGGCCACTATATGTTTGTTTGGTATGGCACCTTCGCCACTAATAATGACTAATAATGTGCACTTGGCTTTATGTCTCTTTTAAACCTTTTCTGGACCTAAGAAATTCTCAGAGTATTACTTTTTTCAGTCTTCCCAAAATTAATTGACTGCGATTAGATGTTATTCAAATTATCATTTAGTTTGCTGCATTTCAGATATGGCTGGTGTGCTCCACATAAAAGTGTACGTCTTGGTTACATTGTTTAATCCATATTAATCAGAAAAATAAAGACTAAGAAATGGGAGCATAGATTATCTTGTGTGAAGAGGTAATATAATTTTAAAATACTAAACTAGGCTGACAACTGGAGTTGTCGGCTGGATTAATCACTTTCCTCAGCACAATAGTTCAGATTTGTATATATTTCACAGATATACATATCCTATGAGACATTATCACTTATCAGATTTGAAAGGTGCATAACAACCTAAGGGGAAAATAACTGTAAGAAAAATATATTTCTAGAAACTTGAAACTTTCAGGATATGACAAATAAGTCTATAGAGAATTTGTAAACAATGTATAAGGATATTTCCTAAAAGTAGATAGACTATAGAAATAATCTCAATACAAAAGTGAGGGTCATATTTGTTTTTCAGGAATAAAATTCCGAATTTCCTAAAAACTAAGAAACAAAAAGAAATAACTTATAAAACTAAGGTTCTGAGGTTTTAAAGTTTATTTTCAGAAATCTCAGTAATTTAAAATTAATATAGGGATGAAATCACCAATAATATCCTCACCATTATAAGACTAGAAGAAAAATAAATAAATTACAAATAAATTGTTTTTAAGTGTAAAAGTCTTTATTATCCAGTAAATTCTACTTCAGTTTTGAATATCACTGTGTAAGACAGTATAGCATGGTTATCATGGTTAAACCCCACATTTCCATTTTCTCATTCCTTTCTTACCTCCGCTACAGGACTGGAAAATCTAAGTATGCATGTTGTCAAGCACCATCTTCAGGTAGCAGTTGCCATATAAAACATATAGGAGTTATGTGGTGTGTCAAAATTCATAACAGATATCTCAACTAAAACTGGAGATGGGAAGGCCTAGAAAAGAAGCTCTCACACTTTACCTCTTGAAGTCTATTACTCCAAATAAGAAGAGGTCAGTGCAAACCCCAACAGGAACAGAGGTGCCTTGCTCTCCCACATAGAAAGTGCAACTACCTTACCGCCCCAGGATGAAGAAAGATTTTCCTCTTGCCCAGCCCTGAGCCCAGCCAACTGAAATGCCACAGTTCAGCCAATGAGAAGCCACTGTCACCTGAACTCTTACTTTCTTCCAATGAATTTTTACTTTTCTCTTGCTGATGACTTCCTTGTTCCACCCTCCTTTCTAGAAAAGCCTTCCGTCTTCCTAAGCTTTCAGAGTATCTCTCTCCTTGCTAGCTGAGATGCTGCTGGATTCACGGGTGACTTAATAAAGCCAGTAAGATTTCAAATTTACTCAGTAAACTGCATTTATTAACAAATATTAAATGGAAGTTTGCTGGAGGGCATTTGTGAAAGGGGATTTTCTGATAAAGGAAATTTCTTTCTGTCTTAAATTATGGTTAAAAAATTTGAACTTTCAAGGATAGTTTTGTAACCATGAGAAACAACTAAGGAAATAATCTGAAATCTTGGGCTACTGAACTAACATCAATAGCTATTTACCTTCAATTCTATTCTACTAAGAATGTAATAACACCCTATACTTTTAAACTAATGGTAGTCTGACTTCCTGTCACCTACTGCTGAAAAATTTTCTGGTTGCTGAATCCACTTATATATGTGTACTAATTATGATAAATAAGTATTACTAATTTTGAATATATTACATTTATGATCAACATAAATTGAAAACCTACACTTCTTGAGTTGTTAACTTGGTATAACAAAATGTTTTGAAAGTTCTCCAAGAAACCTAAGGGACCTCCAGATACCACAAGAGTGGGTAGATATGTGGAAAAAGTAAGTAGAATAAGAGGCTATTCTAATTTTAGCTAGAATAATTCTACTTTTATTTATTAGTCTTTTATGTTACTGTTCTTTTGAAAAGAGTTATATGACTAAAATATTTCTGAAAGCCACTACGGGACGGATAAGAAAATAAACTATGAGTTGAAAATCTTTGTTGCCTGCCCCACCCCTACTTTGGGACTTCTTAGTCATATTACCTCTGATGAAACAATCTTTAAATCTTTAAACACTCAGATATACCTCACATAATTTACATGCAAACTTTCATGTAATAATTAGCTGAATCACACAGAAATATTTGTGGCAATGAATCACAAACTTTTAAGTGCTACTTTATAGTATTATTTTTGAAAATGTTTATATATATGTACAGAGTGGGGAAAAAGTAGATTTTCAGTTGTCTGTATAGAAAATAATACAATAATTAATAAATAATAATATAAGAATAAACTGTTTCACATACAACTGTAAACCTACTTTTGCTCTACCCTGTATAGGATATAAAATTCAACTGGTAAGCTAACTAATATTTCTAATATGTGATTACTAATTGAAGCACTTTTACAGACAAACGTAAATCTCAATATATAGATATTTTTGCACAAGAACACTTACTTCACATATAAACTGAAAAATGCATACAGAGGAAGATTCTCTATCTTAGAGGGTAATATGGTGAGACAATTTGATAAAGTAATATATCCTATATATATTTGTTTTAATAAAAAATATCATTTTCCTCTATGTTCACAGGAAACTGGTATCCTTAAATAAACTCTATTAAATATATATCAAAAATTTTTTAAAGTTAAAAATAAATAATGAATACTTATGAAAAGAAAGTCATTCATTTGAATGCTAAAAATATCCAGTTGGCTCTTATACACTTTACATGAACCTTAAAGTGTGTGAAGTTTAAAATACTCTTTTTAATGTAATCAATTTTAAATCCTTCTTTAAATTACTTCATGTCAATTTTAAGCTAAAATTAAGTCGAAACTGTAGGAAGATATAAAATTACCATAGTAACTCAAAATTTAAAACTGAAATCTTTTGCAAGCAAGGCTTTTATTTCTACAGAAAAAAAGAAAACATTTCCCAAACTTTAAATAATACTTATACCATTACCAGTAGTTCTCATAGTAAGAAATAGGTGACAATAGCAGTGCCTAATATTTTGTTCATTGTGTGCCAAGATCTCAAATGATGGCAAATGGATGAGCACACTGTCAGGCCAAAACAACTAACCTAAAGAATGGGAGAAAATATTTAGAAATCAAACATCTGATAAGGGGCTTATATCTATAATATATAAAGAACTCAATAATAGAAAGGTAAAATAACTGAATTTAAAATTTGGCAATGCATCCAATACATTTTTCCAAAAAAGATATGAGTGGACAATAAGTACATGAAAAAATGTTCAAGATTATTAGGCATCAGGGAAATGAAAATAAAAATCACAATGAGACACCACCTCACGTCCACTAAGAAGGCTATAATAAAAATGACATTAAATACCAAGCTTTGTTCAGGATATGAAGAAATGGCAACACCCATATATTTCTGGTTGGAATGTAAAATGATGCACTCATTTTTGAAAACAGACTAGCAGTTTCTCAAAATACTAAACATAGAGAAACTATGAATTCTGTTCCTACATATACACCCACGAGAGACAAAAACATACAGCCACAGACAAAATTGTGCATGTGTATGCAATGTGTGTGTGGGTTGAAATATCATTCAGCAATAAAAAGGAATGAAGTACTGGTAAATGTTACAACATAGATAAACCCTGAAAACATGCTAAGAGAAATAAGCCAGTCACTAAAGACACATACTGTATGATTACATTTTTTAAAAATGCCCACAACATCAAATTTATAGAGACAGCGAGCTCCGTGCTGGCATAGGCTGGAGAGCTGGGGGAAATTTGTAGTATTGTTAATAGGTATAGGTTTTCTTTCAGGGTGATGAAAATGTTCAAAAAGTGATTAAGATGGTGGTTGCACAAGTCTAAAAATATACTTAAAACATTACATGGTATACTTTAAATGGGTATTTACATGGCATGCTAATTGTAATTCAGGAAAGATGCTGTATATATTTTAAAATACTCATACTGATGTACCCAACCAAGGTGTCAGTTACATTAATTCTCTCTCTCTCCTGAAATCCAATTCCCATATTATCTTTTCCACTTATCACAGAGATTATTGCTCAATTTCTATTTCTTTACAGGACATTTTTCTTTTTCTTTTTTTTAGTGGAGTCTTTGGTGAAAAATCCCATGACAGTTTGAATATGGTCATAGAATTAGGACACTAGGCCACATATCTCAATCCTCAATCAAACCTCAGCTGAAGTTTCATTTAATATTCTCAACCACAGTTGGCCCTAACTTCTCTGAGAACAAATTCTCTTAAGTTCCGCAGGGTAGATTTGATTGCCCCTCACTAATACCCTTCATCTATGCTCTGGAAAGCATATGTTTTCTTTCATCCCTCAGCATTTTTGAATCATCTTTAAATCTTCAAAAATGTACTGTAATCTTTCCTCCATTGATATCCCTCATTGCATTCTTTTTATTTATATAAGTTTAAGCATTGCTGAATTTTTGAAAATAAGTTTGGGATATCAGAAAATCATGGAATCCAGTATATTTGTTCTTTCCATAATAATTCACAGATTTCTTGATATTTTTCATTATAAAAGAGGTGAAATATTGTGGTGATATAATCAAATTTATTTTGAAATAGTTACTTTATGAGACTGAGTATTCTTATGTTATTCTGATCGAACTAGAAATTACCTTAGTGTAAAACTGATAGTTTCACATGCCACAAGAAAGACATTAAGTTGGGGCAGAGAACTGCATATATCAAAGCTCCTCTTTAGATAATAACTGATATAACTCAATCAGATTTTTAGAGATATGATATAACTCAATCAGATTTTTAGGGATATCTATAAAGAAAAATTTGCCATGACTTGGCCTTAATCAGTACTTTAAAAAAGTGATATGGTAACAAGAGAATTATCACACTCAGGTTAACATTTATTTTCATAATCACCACTGCCTATAAGCAAAGCATTTCAAAGGAGATGAATCAAGTTGGTTTCATGGAATTCCTGCAGAAAACAGAGGCTTTCAAACAGAACAATCAAGGCACTGTCAGTGGCAGAGAAGAGAACCAGGCACGTGTTATGTGTACCTACCTTAGCGTCACAAATGTGCTCAATAAATACTAAATAACAAAGATTTCTACTGAATAACAGAATCAGCAGAGAGACCGGATTTTTCTCCTGAGAAATGCTCAGAAACATTCTGTCCAACATAGGCCTCCGGGCCATCTGGGACTTGGTTGCCAGCATCTAAATCTTCTGAGGAACCTCTAGCAAATTCCACCATGAAATAAAAAGTGAACAGGAAAGACAGCTTATCATTTATTTTGAAATGATTGCACATTTCACATAAAATAAGCATTCATGCCTTTATATCACATCTGGTTTTATCTTATAAACTCTATTACTAATACACAAAATAATTACTTTGACCTCTCAGTCTATAAGTGTTATAACATTAAAAAAAGTGTGTAGCAGTAACAGTTATATATTTGGTAGAAATCTGAAGGATTGTGATACAATTTATACAATATACTTCACTATTAAACAATATATTAATTTATTTAAAATAAGAAAATCTAAAGGTATCAGAAGATAATGGCACACTCAAGGTGTTTTGTTTTGTTTGTTGTTTTGTTTTAAAACTGAACACCCATTTAATTTTATTGAACTGAGATTTTTTCCAATTTTATTTATTATGGAATGCCTTATAGAAAGAAACCCCTATAATATAATATGAAAATGAAATCTCACATATCACACACCACGAGCAACAACAGTTTAAAGAAATGAGCCCCTTCTTTTTAATGTAATGCATTTTTTATTATAAAATACATATAAACTTTTTCATCAGTAAAATTTAGTAAATTCATCGTTTTTCAAGCATCACCATTATCTAGTCCCAGAACACCTCATTCCAAAAGGAAGCCTCCTCCATTAAGCAGTCATTCCCCAATCCCTTCTCCACCTAGCGGGGGAATCTACTAATATGTGTCTGCCTCTATGGACTTGCTTGCTCTGGATATTTTATATAAATGGAGTCATGCAATATGTGTGTTTTTTGTTATTGTTCTGTTTTTAAATAAATGTTGCATCAGTTCAAGTCCTCTCAGAGGCAGAAGCCAAGGTTAGAGTAGATGTGCAATAGGTTTACGAGAGGGAGCCCCTCCAAGGTCAGGGAGCCAGGACAGGAGACAAGGAGAACTGAGAAGGAATTCTGAACATTATGAGAAAGGAAGGAACAAAGCGGGGAGGCAGAGACAGAGTCCACATCACAGTGCGGTTACTAGGAAAGTTTAGCTAGGCTTCTGGGGAGTCCTTAAACCATCGTTACGCGTCAGAAGCTCCCCGCTTCTGGCTGGATGGTGCTGCCTGAATACCTTTTTGTAACGTCCATGGAAAAGTAGCACCAAGGGATATAGTGAATATTTCATGAAAGCTGAAAAAAACATTCTGGTTAAATTACTTCCCCGTACTTATCCTAAATATTTAAATACGATTGACTTATGACTTTGCTTTTGGCCGTAATAAGCAGAACAATATAGGAAATTCCTCTTCAGATCTAACCTTCAACAGCCAGAAATAACGTGTCTGCCTTCTATTCATATTAATTGACACTAACAGGATAAACAATGTGTCCTTCATATCACATCATACTATTGTCTTCCTTTCTTAATATATGAGAAATTATAAAAGTACAAGTAAGCTGAATATCTCAATCATAATAAATAAGACTATAAACAAAACGGGTAGGGTAAGGTGATAGTACTTGCCGAGGGTATCACATTTTCTTCAAAAACGAGAAAGCTGTGGGTGTACTCATTAAAACTTGTGTTTCAACATTTTATTATCTAAAATACTTAGGAGATATATTTTTTCTTTGATTCTAAAACTGTTCAAACCACTTAAAAAGAGAAATGATTGTGTAGGCAATATGGATTTTGAGGGGATAGTTACCATTCTATAATAAAAAATACATCGCCTGAGTACATGCTGCCAAGTGGCTTTCTATATATTTTGGGGGAGAGGAGGGGTGGTATTTGACAACATTAAGTACATTAAATTATTTCGTTACTGATGTTGTTTGTTTGCCCTAAAAATACAGTCTTGTATTAATGTCCTTTCTATTACATTTTATTATTTCTAAAATGCACATTTATTCACACTTTAATATATGTGAAATCAGAATGTATTTTGATTGGATGATATCATGGATTTGATAAAATAAAATATCTTTGTGAAAGATGCAGCAAAGAGATTTTCTTAGAATAAGAGACACTTTTCTTATTCACATGGATTTTATTTTCTAAGGTCCTGGTGAAGAATTAATCACTGAGCTGGTTTCTCAGGTGAAGTTAGCATAATTTCTTAAGGTATCACAAATGTTATTTTACTTTAGATTCCATCATGTTTTTCCCAGTAGAGTAGGTTAGGTCCAAGTTTCTAAAGCGCTTTCACTCTTTAAAGACAAAATATCTAAAATTTAAACACTTTAAAGAATACATATTTTTCAAAAAGTAAAAGTCAATTATACTCTATTTTTTTTTACAAAAAGTGGTCATGTGGAATAGACTTTGTCATTTTTAGTAACATTATTCCTGTATGATCATAAAAATAAAAGTTATTTTAAAAATTTATCTTTATAAAATTCTGCATTATACATACTGAAACCATTTTGTATTTGGGACTAATTTGTCAAAAGTCATTTTGACTCTATATCTCAATTTGACTATTGGATCTATCAAGTAAGTAGCATAAATCAGAGTGAAAGTGAGTGGGTTTGACGTATATATCAAATCTTTGTAATGGGAAGTGGGAAAGAGTGCTGTCTGCTCTAAGAGAAGCTTCTCCATCAAATGTGTCCTTACCTAGCTCACATCCTCCAACTTCAACGCTGGGTTAGAAATTTTTTTTTTTTTTAGAAATCACTAACGTTTTTAAAACTACTAAGGCTCATGTTTCTATTACATGTTGTTTTATGTAACTGATGACAAAATCTGAAGGTGATCTGTTAAATCAGTGATAGATAAATTAAAAATCTGTTAAATCAAGTAATCTTCATTCAATGTCTTATAAAAGATACTGAGAAGCACCTAGAGAGAAAGATGTAAAAATTAAAAATAAAGTATTAAATTCTAGATTATCACATTTTTAGGGGATGCTAAATTGATAATACAGACTACCTCAAGAAGCATACCATATACATTTTTCTTCAATTTATTTGTATTGAGGTACACTTGACATACAGCATCATATTAGTTTCAAGTGTACAACATAATGATTTGATATTTATTTTGTGAAATGATCACCACAATGTCTAGTGTCTCCATACATATTTACAGAATTTTTTTTCTTACAATGTGATCAGTTAAGGTCTACTCCTCTAGCAACTTTCCAATATGCAATGCAATATTATTGACTATAGTTGCCATGCTTTTGATTACATTCCCATAACCTATTCATTCCCATGACTGGAAGTTTGTACCTTTGACATCTTTCACCTACTTTGCCATCTCCCTTCCCCCAGGCTCTGGCAACCTCTACCCAGTCTCTGTATCTTCTGTGATCTTGTTTGCTAGTTTTGTTTTTTTAGATTCCCTGTATTAATGAGATCATGTTATTTTGTTTTTCTTTCTGACTTATTTCACTCATAATGCCCTCAAGGTCCATCCATATTTTCACTATGGTCAAGATTTCATTCTTTTTCTTTAATGGCTGAATAATATTCCATTGCACACACACACACACACACACATAGAATAATATTCCATTGCACACTCATTATATATATATATAATCTCACATTTTCTTTATTAATTCATCAATGGGCACATAGATTGCTTTCATATCTTGTCTATTGTAAGTAATGCTGCAACAAATATAGGGATACAAGTAAGTGTTTTCATTTTTTTCCCAGATAAAACCTGGAAGTGGAATTGTTAGATCATATAATAATTCTATTTTTAATTTTTTGAGAAATATCCATACTATTTTCAATAGTGGCTGCATCAATTTACATTTCCAAAATAAGGGCTCCCTTTTCTCTGCATTCTCATCAACACTTGCTCTTTATTGTCTCTTTTATAAAAGTCCTTCTGACAGGTGTGAGGTGGTATCTCATTGTGGTTTTGATTCACATTTCCCTTTTGATTAGGAATGCTGAACATCTTTTAATGTACCTGTTGGCCATCTGTATGTTTTCTTTGGAAAAACTGTCTATTCAGATCCTCTGCCCATTTTTTATTGGATTTTTTTGCTATTGAGTTGTATGAGTTCTCTATATATTTTGGATATTAACCCCTTTTCAGATATTTCATTCAGTAGGCTGAGTCTTTATTTTGCCGATGGTTTTCTTTGCTATGCAGAAGCTTTTTATTCTGATGTAGTCCCACTTGTTTATTTTTGCTTTTGTTGTCTTTGCTTGCAAGGTCAGATCCAAAAATCCATTGCCAAGACTGATGTCCAGGAACTTAACACATGTTTCTTCTTGGAGTTTTATGGTTTCAGGTCTTACATTCTGGTCTTTAATCTATTCTTAGTCAATTTTTTTGGGTCTCACTTAAGATAGTGATACAACTTTATTCTTTTCCATGTGGCTGTCCAGTTTTCCTGGCACCATTTACTAAAGAGACAGTCTTTTCCTTGTATATTTTTGGCTCCTTTGTCATAAGTTAGTTGACCATGTACCAGGGGTTTATTTTCAGGCTTTCTATTCTATTCCATCAATCTGTGTGTCTGTTTTTATGCCAATAACAAGTTTGAAATAAGAGAATATGATGCCTCTAACTTTGTAATTCTTTCTTAAGGTTGCTTTGGCTACTTTGTTTTGTGTGTGTGTGTGTGTGTGTGTTTTAGGATTGTTTGTTCTATTTCTTTAAAAAATGCCATTGGAATTTTGATGGAGATTGCACTGCATCTATGGATTTCATTGAGTAGTATGGGCATTTTAACAATAATAATTTTCTAATCCATGAGCATGAGCATAGAATATCTTTCCATTTAATTGAGTCTCCTTCAATGTCTTTCATCAATGTGTTACCATTTTCAGTCTACAGTTCTTTCATGTTCTTGGTTAAATTTATTCCTAGGTATTTTATTTTATTTCATGCAATTATAAATGTTAATTTCTCCTTTTCATTGTTCAGTATTAATGTATTGACACTTTATGAGTTTCTGTATATTGATTTGTATCCTGCAGCTTTGTTAAATTTATTTATAAGTTCTAAGAATTGTTTGGTGGAGTCATTAAGGTTTTCTCTATACAATTTCTTGTCATCTGGAAATAGTTTTACTTTTTTTGTTTTATTTTTCTTCTTTTTGCTGATTGCTCTGGCTAAATCTTCTAATACTATGCTGAATAAAAGTAGTGAGAGTGGGCATCCTTGTCTTGTTCTTGAATTTAGAGGAAAAACTTTCAGATTTTCAACATTAAATATGTTGCTATCAGTGGGCTTTTTATATATGGCCTTTATTATGTTGAGAGACAGTCCCTCTATACCCATTAGGTTGACAGCTTTTATCATAAATGGATGCTGAGTTGTGTTAAATAATATTTCTGCATCTATTGAGATGATCATATGATTTTTATCCTTTTGGTTAATGTGCTGTATCACATGGGTTTGAGGATATTTAACCAGTTTTGAATTTCTGGAACGCATCCTATTTAATCACGATGCAACACTTTTTAATTTATTGTTAAATTTGGTTTGCTAATATTTGTTGAGGACTTTTGCATCTGTGTTTACTAGGTTTATTGGCTTGTAATTTAATTTTTTGTGGCATCCTTGTATGGTTTGGGTAAGAGAATAATACCGGTCTCATAAAATGAGTTTGGAAGTATTTCCTTCTCTTCTAATTTTTGGAAGAGTTTGAGAAAGATTAGTATTAATTCTTCTTCGAATGTTTCATAGAATTTACCATTGAAACCACCTGTTCCAGGACTTATGTTTGTTGAGAGGTTTTAAATTATTGATTTAATCTTACTAGTATGCAGTCTGTTCAGATTTTCTGTTTATTCAGAATTCAATATTGGAAGGTTGTGTGTCTAGGAATTTATCATGTGATTGTTGATAGTCATCTCTTATGATCCTTTGTGTTTCTATGGTATCGGTTGCAGTTTTCTCTTTTATATCTAATTTTATTTGAGTTCTCTCTCATTTATTCTTGGTGAGTCCAGCTAATGATTTACCAGTTTTGTTTGTATTTTTCAAAAACCAGCTCATTTGTCTCGAGGTATATTTTTATTTCTCTTTTGAGTTTTTTATTGACCCATTGGTTGTTCTGTGGCACTTGTTTAATCCCCACATATTTGTGAATTTTCCAGTTTTCTTTTTGTTATTGATTTCTAGTTTTATACCATTGTGGTTACAAGTGATGCTTGTTAAATCTGTTAAGACTGTTTTTGTGGCCTAACATAGGATCTATCCTGGAGAGTGTTCCATGAGAACTTGAGAAGAATGTTGCTTTTAGATGGAATCTTCTATATATATCTTTAAGTGCATTTGATCTAATGCATCATTTAGGGCCTATTCTTATGTATTTAGATCTGGATAATCCTATCTACTGGTGTAAATGGATATTAAAGCCCTCTACTATTATTATATTCCTGTCCATTTCTCCCTTTGGGCATATTAATATTTGCTTCTATGTTGGGTGGATAAATCTTTACTAATATTATGTTATTTTATTGGATTGATCCTTTTATCATCATGTAATGAGCTTCTTTGTCTCTTACAGTCCTTTTTAAAGTATACTTGTCTGGTATAAGTATACCTATCCCAGCTTTCTTTTGGTTTCCATTTGTCAAAATATCTTATTCCTCCACTTTCAGTCTGCTATGTGCTAACATCTGAATTGAGTCTGTGGTAGGCAGCATAAAATGGCCCCGTGTTTGTTTGTTTGTTTTAATCCAATCAGCTACTCTGTCTATTTTGATTTGAGAACTTAGTCCATTTACATTTAACATAATTAGTGATAGGTATGTACTTGTTGCCATTTTGTTCATTGTTTTAACCTAATTTTTAGTTCATCAGTTTCTTTCTTCTCATCTTGCTCTCTTCTTTTGTGGGTTGATGAAATTCTTTAGTGTGTTTTGGTTACTTTCTGATTATCTTTTGTGTATCCACCAGAAGCTTTTGCTTTGTGGATATGACAACTTACATTTATAAGTCTACTTTAATTTGATAACTACTTGAGTCTGAATACATTTGAAAAATCTACATTTTTATTTTTCCTCTACATTTTATATGTTTGATGTCACATTTTATATCTTTTTATCACGTGTATCCCTTAAATAATTATTTAGTTACAGTTATTTTTCTACTTTTGTCTTTCAACCTTCATACTTGCTTTACAAGTGATTAATCCAGTATCTTTAATATGCATTTATCTTTCCCAGTGAAATGTATATGTTCATAAGTACTTGTTATTAATTAGCATTTTGTTGTTGTTGTTTAATTCTGAGTGATAACTTTGCTGAATAGAGTATTATTGCTTGGAAGTTTCCCATTCCCTCCACCCCCACTATCCAGCACTTTAAATATATTGTGCCTCTTCTGGTCTCCAAAGTTTCTCCTAAAAAATCTGCTGATATTCGATTTCCTTGTATGTAATAAGTTGATTTTGTTTTTCTGCCTTTAATATCCTCTTATTTTCTTTAACTTTTGACATTTTATTTATAATGTGTCATGTTGTGGGAGCTTTTGGGGGGTCTCTTTTAAAAAACTTTCTGCTTCCTGGATCCGAATGTTTCTTTCTTTCCCCAGATTAAGAAAGTTTTTAACCATTATTTATTCAAATACATTTTCTGCCCTTTTGTCTCCGTTTCTCATTCTGAAATTTCTATAATACAAATGTTAGTCTATGTGATGTTCTCCCGGAAGTCTCTTAAAGTATCTTTACTTTTTTAATCCGTTTTTCTTTTTTTCTTTTTGCTGCTCTGATTGGGTGAGTTCCTCTGTCCTGTCCTCAAGTTCACTATTTTTTTCATTTGCTTCATTTAGTCTACTGTTGGACCCTTTTTTACATATTTTTCAGTTTAGTTATTATATTTTTTTATCTCTGTCACCCTTGTTTGGAACTTTCTTATATTTGCTATCTCTTTATTGATGTTTTCTCTGTGTTCATTCTATTTCCAAGGTCGGTGGGAACTCTATGACAATTACTATGAACCCTTTACCAGGTAAATTGCTTATCTTTGTTTCACTGAGTTTTTTTGTAATGTCTTATTTTCTTCATTCATTTGGAACACATTTCTTTGTTTCTTCATTTGGCTTGACTCTGTTGGTCTCTATGCACCAAATGAAATAGATACCTCTCCCAGTCTTGAAATGTTGGTCTTGTGTGGGAGATGAAGCTTATTGTTCAACCCAGCCCTAGACCTACGTTGTCTCAAACATTTGTGATTGTCCAAGCAGCCCATATTATTTTTAATAGCTTCCAGTAGTTGAGGGTGTGCCAAGGCCAGTTAGTGTCCCAAAGGGGAGGATCTCAGTCAGCACCTAGATAGAAGCTGATTGGGAGAAAGACCCACAGCAGTTTCGAAAGTTTGCAAATTCTTTTCCAACAAAAATAAAACAAAAAACTAGGAAATTAGTTTCTTTCTCAAGTCTGCATGCCTTTCAAAGCGCTGCTTCTGCAGTAGGCAATGAGGTGGGTGAGTGTTTGTACAGGCCCTTTGAGAGCCATTCCTCAGTTCACCAATGCCTCAAGCCCATTGGTCTTCAAAGGAAGATTTTGGAGGCTTATATCTCAGGTGTTGTTCTTAATATTTGAGTGCTTGATGTGGGGTATAAACCCTTCAGTCCTTAAGGAGAAGCTCTGGGCTTTTCCCGGGGTCCAGCCCCAATGGTCCAGGCGTCCCCAAAGGTGTGGACGGCATTGGCGAAGAATGAAGGAAGGACAGGGAGACAGCATTCAGAGCATCAGGACAATCAGCTTCCTTTTTAATGACTTGTTACAATTGTATTTATACTATTTGATTTTGTTGCTGGTTAAACAACATGACATCATGCTATGTTCCGGTTTCTGTTTTGGCCTTTCACAGTTAATGAATATACCTTCTTATCTGACCTTTTAAAGAATTTACATCTGTTTAGGTACGTTAATTTTTGTCTTACCTACTGTTTTATTTCTATTTTGAAGTTACTGTTTTATTGCTCTAGCACATAGCTAAAAGGAGAATAGCTAAGCCAGCATTTCTTATGTGAAGGTTATGCGAGTCCTAAGTGAGGGCTCTGGAGCTGCGTGTGATTGTAGCTGTGGTGGCTGACCGCCTGTCTGGCACCTGCCTCAGTCTCCCCGCTGACATTCCCTGCAGCATCCCGTCCTCATTGTGATATCCTGTGTATGATTATTCTGTGTATGACGAGGGTTCAGGTGCAGATTGAAATAGTATCTTTCCTAGGCTGCTCCTTCCTTGTGGGAATTCCCAGAGTTTTCCATGAATATGAATATCCCCCAGTAATCCATTCCTTGCGGGAACTCCGTGGTGGGCTCCCTGTGGATGACCCTGCGCTGCGGAGTCAGCAGGGGCCCCAGCCCAGGCCTCTTCCCTGGTGGGAAGGCCCTTGGGGTAATGGGCGTAACAAGCCCTAAACTTTCTGCTGACAGTCTGAGTTCCTCAGAAGCGGCACAGGATTTTCCCGTGCTCCTTGGGGCTTTTACTGAATCATTGTCTTTCCCAGTCCCATCCGACTCCCCTGCTGGGGAAAAGTTCCCAGCTGGGGCAATGCCCTTTCCGGGTGCAGTGACTCAGGTAAGGACACAGCGTTAGAAAGGGGAGCAAGCATGGGAAGAGGGATGTGCCAGACACCAAGTCCCATGGAGCACTGGCTGGGCAGATGTCTCCTCCTTGTGGGACCGTGTCAGGCAGGCTTTGAGTTTTTACCTGATGGTGGGTTATCATGCAGGGGGTAGGAGTCATGATGAAATCGTGTTTCAGCCTTTTCTGTCTGATTCAGTGTGGTTTCTCTCCCATTTTCCTAATGTAAAAGGGTCATCTTGCCAGTTTTTACTTTTTTTATCAGAAAAGAAAAAGTTCCATGTATAAAGCTGTAGGTTTAATGTGTCAACTGGAAGAGGTGAGTTTAAGATCTTTCTAAGTTGTCATCTTGAATGGAACTATAAATACATTTCTTTAATGGTTAATAATAAATACTGATATAATTTTCCTGTGTCTGGGAGTAAACAAAGAGAGAGACTCTTATCCTTTTGAGAATGGGAGCTCTTGAGCTAAAGAAAGTGCTGATAGTAAAATGAAACATTATTGCAAGCATAATGAAAGTTTTAAAAATTGCAGTAAAGAAATTAAAGATTTATATTCTACTTAAAATTTACTTCCAAGTGGGCATTTTTCATAGAAATTTATATTTATGATAGTATTAACAAGGCTATAAATATTTTGTTTAGAAAAAAATATTTAAATTTCATTAAATGACATATCATTGATGTTTATTTAATGCTTTTTTTTTCTTCAATATTCTTAAAAAGGTGAAGATAGCCCGGTTCACGTGGCTCAGTGGTTGAGCATAGACCTATGATTCAGGAGATTGTGGTTCGATTCCGTCAGGGCACATGCCCAGGTTTCTGGCTCGATCCCCAGTAAGGGTCGTGCAAGAGGCAGACGATTAGTGACTCTCTCATCATTGATGTTAATATCTCTCTCTCCCTCTCTCTGAAATTAATAAATATATATATAAAGAGATGAAGATAGATATTTATATCAGTAATATACTCATTACTTAGACTAAAACAATATGCAATAGAATAACCTTTTCCCTTTTCACTATTTGTCACTTTAGCATTTGTACAAATATGAGAGAAATCATCTGTATGATGCTAAAGACATTCAGATAATTTATTATAAACTAAAATTTATTCTAAAGCACAAACTCATATATTTCTACCGTGAATGAAGGCATTTATAATAAAACATGTACACATTTAATTATGAAAAGCCTAAAAGGATAATCCAGATCTCAAATGCATTTATTGAAAGATATAAAACAAATAAAAAGCTTATTTGTCTGTTCAGTTACATATTCTCTGAAATGATCAACAAAATTCCTCAGAAAATATAAAATGATCAAACAAAATAAAAATAGGAACTGAGTTTCTTAAATATTTCAGTATGGTAGGCATGCCCAAATACACAAAGGACACAGGATTTTTAATCAGAAGTGATAGGTAAAAGTTGGCATTGCCAGGAGCAAAATGCATTTGAAAGCTATGGTCATGCTGTGGGAAAGAGAAGAAAGCCAACTTTATACATGAAGCTGTTAGCATAACCTTAGCCTTCACTAGGGCACTTCAACTCGGCTGTTTTTAAATGAATTTCTATTGAAAACATAAATAAATCAGTAATTTATAATAAGTTCCAAATAATTGTGTGGAATAAAATATAAATTTAATAGTTCAAAAGACAACAAGTAAAACTATAAAGCATTTACAATATATAGGACTAAACTTAATTTAGCCTTACCATTTAGAAAGAGACCGAATTAGACAGCATGGGGGCTAGAGGGTGGGAGATGTGGGTAGAGTTTAGTAGAGAGAGGGAGAGAAAGGGAGAGACGCAGAGCGGCAGAGAGGGAGAGAAAAAGAATATTTGATCAACACTAATTCTGTTTCTGAACACTGGGTTTGAAAAGATAAATTATGTTAGGAATGAGATGATTAAAAATTGTCTGCTTCTCCCACCACAATCCTCCTTTATCAGATCATCAATTGTAAAAATTAAGTTAACATTTTACTAGATTAGAATTAAGATACTTCCACTGACATGCAAAATGGAAAACAACGAAACCAAAATCAATAAACCACAAAAACAAAATTGGTGGAAACTGGATTCGTTTGAGGATGTAAAAGTCCTTTTTAATGAGGCAGAATTATTGAAAATAACTGCTCATCGAATGTTGTAACTGTAACTTAAAAAAATGAAAGAAGTAATATCAACTGCTCATCGAGAAAGATGAGTTCCATAGTGTAAGCTGGTTCTCACCTTTTGTAGAGACCCAGTGGATGTTGTATGTAGCTAACACACAAAACAGTGGGTCATATAATTTAGGAGTCTGGATATAACTTTCATAGATGCCTTCCAGAAATAGTGGGAAATACTTTTCTACAG